>NC_053391.1:55992901-56158656 GCF_905171765.1 Bufo bufo
TGCATTACTGAAATAAATAAACTTTGCACGATATTCAAATTTTTCAAGTTTCACCTGTATATAAGAAAGATGTATTAATCCTCCCTGGCATTTGAGTGATAACTAGAGATGAGCGAATTTCATATTTTGAAATTCATTCACACTTTGTTTGTTGGTTAAAGGTGAATTGAGTTATGGATTTCGTTATTACAGACCATAACTCAATTCTATGACGGAATGCATAACGGAATGCCTTTAGAGGCATTCCGTTACTCATTCCGTCATAATAGAAGTCTATGGGCTGCAAAACGGATCCATCCCGTTTCCGTTATTCAGGGGAGTCCTCTCCTGCATAACGGAAACAGGACGGATCCGTTTTGCAGCCCATAGACTTCTATTATGACGGAATGATTAACGGAATGCCTCTAAAGGCATTCCCATATGCATTCCATCATAAAATTGCGTTATGGTCCGTGGTAACGGAATCCATAATGCAATTCACCTTTAACCAACAAACGAAGTATGAATGAATTTCATAAGCGGAAATTTGCTAATCTCTAGTGATAACTTAAACCCCACAAAAATATATTATGAAATTATTTTCCAAAATGTAGCAGTGTTGGTTAAATAAACATTAAAGGGAATAGAAAAGTAACAAATATCATCACGTGCTGCAACAAAATATGTGACTTTTTAACTTACCCTCACTACTAGGGTTGAGCGAACCCGAACTTCAGGATTTTTGGACCCAGAACCCGAACATTTCAGTAAAAGTTTGGGTTCGGGTTCGGTGTTCGGCAATTTTATGGCGCTTTTTGAAAGGCCGCAGATCGAGCAGCCAATCAACAAGCTTTTAATTCTGTGACCTTAGGAGCCAATACAGCAATGCCTACTAATGGCATGGCTGTGATTGGCCAGTGCAGCATGTGACCCAGCCTCTATATAAGCTGGAGTCACATAGCGCTGCATGTCACTCTGCTCTGATTAGTGTAGGGATAGGATGCTGCAGCTGTGAGGGAGAGAATAAGAAAAAAAACTTAATCTGAAGTGCTTGTTAACTCAGCAATCTACCTAGATTTTGTTTTGTGGGTGCAGTGCACAATCTTTTTACCCTGCCCTGAGCCCAGTGATCCAGAAAAATAACTTTAAGGCTAGGTCTACACAACGACATTTGTCGCGCGACAATAAGTCGCACGACAGATAGGGCACAACTACAGTCGTGGCCAAAAGTTTTGAGAATTACATAAATATTGGAAATTGGAAAAGTTGCTGCTTAAGTTTTTATAATAGAAATTTGCATATACTCCAGAATGTTATGAAGAGTGATCAGATGAATTGCATAGTCCTTCTTTGCCATGAAAATTAACTTAATCCCCAAAAAAAAATTCCACTGCATTTCATTGCTGTCATTAAAGGACCTGCTGAGATCATTTCAGTAATCGTCTTGTTAACTCAGGTGAGAATGTTGACGAGCACAAGGGTGGAGATCATTATGTCAGGCTGATTGGGTTAAAATGGCAGACTTGACATGTTAAAAGGAGGGTGATGCTTGAAATCATTGTTCTTCCATTGTTAACCATGGTGACCTGCAAAGAAACGCGTGCAGCCATCATTGCGTTGCATAAAAATGGCTTCACAGGCAAGGATATTGTGGCTACTAAGATTGCACCTCAATCAACAATTTATAGGATCATCAAGAACTTCAAGGAAAGAGTTTCAATTCTTGTTAAGAAGGCTTCAGGGTGTCCAAGAAAGTCCAGCAAGCGCCAGGATCATCTCCTAAAGAGGGCATCTGCACGCACAGTGAGGCGAAGACTTTTGGAAGATGGCCTGGTGTCAAGAAGGGCAGCAAAGAAGCCACTTCTCTCCAAAAAAAACATCAGGGACAGAGTGATCTTCTTTAGAAAGTATGGTGAATGGACTGCTGAGGATTGGGGCAAAGTCATATTCTCCGATGAAGCCTCTTTCCGATTGTTTGGGGCATCTGGAAAAATGCTTGTCCAGAGAAGAAAAGGTGAGCGCTACCATCAGTCCTGTGTCATGCCAACAGTAAAGCATCCTGAGACTATTCATGTGTGGAGTTGCTTCTCATCCAAGGGAGTGCGCTCACTCACAATTTTGCCCAAAAACACAGCCATGAATAAAGAATTGTACCAAAACACCCTCCAACAGCAACTTCTTCCAACAATCCAACAACAGTTTGGTGAAGAACAATGCATTTTCCAGGACGATGGAGAACCGTGCCATAAGGCAAAAGTGATAACTGAGTGGCTTGGGGACCAAAACGTTGACATTTTGGGTCCATGGCCTGGAAACTCCCCAGATCTTAATCCCATTGAGAACTTGTGGTCAATCCTCAAGAGGCGGGTGGACAAACAAAAACCCACTAATTCTGACGAACTCCAAGAAGTGATTATGAAAGAATGGGTTGCTATCAGTCAGGAATTGGCCCAGAAGATGATTGAGAGCATGCCCAGTCGAATTGCAGAGGTCCTGAAAAAGAAGGGCCAACACTGTAAATACTGACTCTTTGAATAAATGTCATGTAATTGTCGATAAAAGCCTTTGAAACGTATGAAGTGCGTGTAATTATATTTCACTACATCACAGAAACAACTGAAACAAAGACCTAAAAGCAGTTTAGCAGCAAACTTTGTGAAAACTAATATTTGTGTCATTCTCAAAACTTTTGGCCACGACTGTACACTGCAACATTTGTCACGCGACATTTTGTTGCACCAATGTCACGCAACAATTTTTATAATGGCAGTCTATGGTGTCGCACTGCAACATGGGACATGCTGTGACTGCGACGCGCCAGTTGCAGAAAAATCCATCTCGAATTGATTTTCTGCAACAGTTGCGTCGCAGTCGCAGCATGTCGCATGTTGCAGTGCGACACCATAGACTGCCATTATAAAAATTGTCGGGCGACATTGGTGCAACAAAATGTCGCGCAACAAATGTTGTCGTGTACAGGGAGTGCAGAATTATTAGGCAAGTTGTATTTTTGAGGATTAATTTTATTATTCAACAACAACCATGTTCTCAATGAACCCAAAAAACTCATTAATATCAAAGCTGAATATTTTTGGAAGTAGTTTTTAGTTTGTTTTTAGTTTTAGCTATTTTAGGGGGATATCTGTGTGTGCAGGTGACTATTACTGTGCATAATTATTAGGCAACGTAACAAAAAACAAATATATACCCATTTCAATTATTTATTTTTACCAGTGAAACCAATATAACATCTCAACATTCACAAATATACATTTCTGACATTCAAAAACAAAACAAAAACAAATCAGTGACCAATATAGCCACCTTTCTTTGCAAGGACACTCAAAAGCCTGCCATCCATGGATTCTGTCAGTGTTTTGATCTGTTCACCATCAACATTGCGTGCAGCAGCAACCACAGCCTCCCAGACACTGTTCAGAGAGGTGTACTGTTTTCCCTCCTTGTAAATCTCACATTTGATGATGGACCACAGGTTCTCAATGGGGTTCAGATCAGGTGAACAAGGAGGCCATGTCATTAGATTTTCTTCTTTTATACCCTTTCTTGCCAGCCACGCTGTGGAGTACTTGGACGCGTGTGATGGAGCATTGTCCTGCATGAAAATCATGTTTTTCTTGAAGGATGCAGACTTCTTCCTGTACCACTGCTTGAAGAAGGTGTCTTCCAGAAACTGGCAGTAGGACTGGGAGTTGAGCTTGACTCCATCCTCAACCCGAAAAGGCCCCACAAGCTCATCTTTGATGATACCAGCCCAAACCAGTACTCCACCTCCACCTTGCTGGCGTCTGAGTCGGACTGGAGCTCTCTGCCCTTTACCAATCCAGCCACGGGCCCATCCATCTGGCCCATCAAGACTCACTCTCATTTCATCAGTCCATAAAACCTTAGAAAAATCAGTCTTGAGATATTTCTTGGCCCAGTCTTGACGTTTCAGCTTGTGTGTCTTGTTAAGTGGTGGTCGTCTTTCAGCCTTTCTTACCTTGGCCATGTCTCTGAGTATTGCACACCTTGTGCTTTTGGGCACTCCAGTGATGTTGCAGCTCTGAAATATGGCCAAACTGGTGGCAAGTGGCATCTTGGCAGCTGCACGCTTGACTTTTCTCAGTTCATGGGCAGTTATTTTGCGCCTTGGTTTTTCCACACGCTTCTTGCGACCCTGTTGACTATTTTGAATGAAACGCTTGATTGTTCGATGATCACGCTTCAGAAGCTTTGCAATTTTAAGAGTGCTGCATCCCTCTGCAAGATATCTCACTATTTTTGACTTTTCTGAGCCTGTCAAGTCCTTCTTTTGACCCATTTTGCCAAAGGAAAGGAAGTTGCCTAATAATTATGCACACCTAATATAGGGTGTTGATGTCATTAGACCACACCCCTTCTCATTACAGAGATGCACATCACCTAATATGCTTAATTGGTAGTAGGCTTTCGAGCCTATACAGCTTGGAGTAAGACAACATACATAAAGAGGATGATGTAGTCAAAATACTCATTTGCCTAATAATTCTGCACGCAGTGTAGACCTAGCCTTATCCGTTAGTTAGGTGGGCTGCGGCCATTTTATGTAAGTTCTGTGCAACAGCACAGCATATTTGTAACAGTCAAATAGAAGCTTAAACTACTGCAATTATATTCTGGGTTTAAAAAAATCATCCATTTTTGGCAAGACCCTACATCTGTGGCCTTTGCAGCATTAGTCAATGTGCAATTTAAGGTAAAACTACAGCAATAATTTTCTGGGTTTTAAAAAACACCCTTTTTGGGCAAAATACTCAATTTTACAGCCCTTGCTGCATCTGTCAGTGTGAAATTCAAGTGTTATATACTGCTGTCATATTCTGTTTGCCATTTTGGGCAAAGTACTTAATATTGCAGTCTTTGCAGCATCTGTGATTGTCAAAAACAAGCTTGTAATACCTCAATAATTTTCTGGGTTTTAAAAATCACCCATTTTTGGCAATACCCTCCATCTTGGGCCTCTGCCGCATTAGTCAGTGTGCAATATTGTGAAATTCAAGCGTTAAAAACTGCTGTCATATTCTGTTATCGAAAAAACACCCTTTTCGGCAAAGTACTCAATATTGCAGCCTTTGCTGCATCTGTGATTGTTAAAAACAAGCTTGAAATACTTCAATAATTTTCTGGGTATTAAAAAACACCCATTCTTGACAATACCCTACATCTGCCGCATTAGTCAGTGTGCAATTTAAGCTAGAAATACAGCTATAATTTTCTGGGTTTTAAAAAAAACACCCTTTTTGGGCAAAATACTAAATTTTACAGCCCTTTTTGCATCTAAACGTGTGAAATTCAAGCGTTATATACTGCTGTCATATTCTGTTATTAAAAAAACACCCTTTTTGGGCAAAATAATACATTTTACAGCCCTTGCAGCATCGCTAATTGTGAGATACACGCTTTAGAAACCGCTGTGCTATTCTGGTATTAAAAAAACACCCATTTTGGGCAAAAAACTTAATTTGCGGCCTTGTCTGCATCTGTCAGTGTGAAATTCAAGCGTTATATACTGCTGTCATATTCTGTTATTAAAAAAACACCCTTTTTGGGCCGAAAACTAAATTTGCGGCCTTGTCTGCATCTGTGAGATACACCCGTAAGATACTGTTGTTCTATTCTGCTATTAAAAAACACCAATTTAGGGCAAAAATCTAAATTTTGCAGCCTTTGCTGCATCTGTCATTGTGAGATACACCCTTTAGATACTGTTGTTCTATTCTGCTATTAAAAAAACACCCATTTTGGGCAAGATCCTAAATTTGAGAAATATGAGGAGAGCGTCAAATAAGGTACATGGCCCCGGTTGTGGTGCTGCTGGTGGAGCTCCTGTTGCAGGGAGAGGACCTGGTCGATCTGTGCCAGCTACATGCACAAGTGAAACACCTTCCTCAGGTGCGAGTAGGCGACAGAACCTTCAGCAGTATTTGGTCGGGCCTAATGCGGCTCTACGAATGGTGAGGCCAGAACAAGTACAGGCGATAGTAGATTGGGTTGCTGACAGTGCCTCCAATTCCTTTACATTGTCTCCCACCCAGTCTCCTGCTGAAAGATCAGAGATGGCACCTGCAGCCGATCTCCATCAGTCTTTCACCTCACCCCAATGCAAATCAGCCAAGCAATCTGAGCCCCAAGTCATGCAGCAGTCTCTTCTGCTTTTTGATGACTCTGCTAGCAGGGTTTCCCAGGGACATCCACCTAGCCCTGCCCCAGAAGTGGAAGAGATTGAGTGCACTGATGCCCAACCACTTATGTTTCAAGATGAGTACATGGGAGGACCACCGCAGCACGTCTCAGATAATGACGAAACATAGGTGCCAACTGCTGTGGCTTTCTGCAGTGTGCAGACTGGCAAGGAGGGCTGGGGTGAAGACTGGGTGAAAGATGATGTGGAGGACGATGAGGTCCTCGACCCCACATGGAATCAAGGTCATGCGAGTGACCTGTGTCGTTCGGAGGAAGAGGCGGTGGTCGCACAGAGCCACCAGCACAGCAGAAGAGGGAGCAGGGTGCAAAAGCGGTGTGGCCATCCCCTAGACAGTACGCCTGCTACTGCCCACCGCAGCAAGGGACCGAGCACACCAAAGCCAGCTCCAAGGAGTTCCCTGGCGTGGCAGTTCTTTAGACAAAGTGCCGACGACAAGACACGAGTGGTTTGCACGCTGTGCAATCAGAGACTGAAGAGAGGCATAAACGTTCTCAACCTGATCACAACCTTCATGACCAGGCATCTAAGTGCAAAGCACGAGCTGCAGTGGAGTAGACACCTCAAAAACCAAGAAAGGTCTCATGCTCCTCCTGCTTCCTCTTCTGCTGCAGTCTCGGCCTCTTCATCCACCTCTGGAGTGACAGTGCCACCTGCCACCCCGCAAACAGAGGATCTGCCAGCAACACCACCACCTGGGTCACCAAGCATCTCCACAATGTCCTATGGAAGCGTTCAGCGCTCCATCTCCCAAACACTGGAGCGGAAGAGGAAGTACCCCTCAACCCACCAGCGATCCCTGACCCTGAATGCCAGCATTTCAAAATTACTATCCTGTGAAATGCTGTCATTCCGTCTGGTGCAGACGGAGAGTTTTAAAAGCTTTATGGCGGTGGCTGTCCCACAGTACGTCGTGCCCAGCCGCCACTACTTTTCCAGGTGTGCCATCCCTTCCCTGCACGACCAAGTTGGGACAAAATCAAGGTGTGCACTGCGCAACGCCATCTGTGGGAAGGTCCACCTAATTACGGATACGTGGACCAGTAAGCACGGTCAGGGATGTTATATCTCCATAACAGCACACTGGGTAAATGCAGTGGCGGCTGGGACTGAAGCGGATAGCAGTTTGGCGTATGTCCGTCTACCACCGAGGATTGCAGGGCGCTTCAGTTTGCCTCCTGTTGCTTCCTCTTCCTACTTCGCTTCCTCATCCTCTATCGGCTCCTCATCCGGTCAGCGTAACACCTTCACCACCAACTTCAGCACAGTCAGGGGTAAACGACAGCAGGCAGTTTTTAAACTTATCTCTTTGGGGGACAAACCCCACACCGCGCAGGAGCTGTGGACGGGCCTTGAACAACAGACCGATGAGTTGTTGGTGCCAGTGAGCCTCAAGCCCGGACTGGTGGTGTGCGATAATGGGCGAAATCTCGTAGCAGCTCTGGGACTAGCCGGTTTGACGCACATCCCTTGCCTGGCGCATGTGCTGAATTAAGTGGTAAAGAGGTTCCTTAAAAATTACCCCGATATGTCAGAGCTGCTGCATAAATTGCGGGCAGTCTGTGCGCGCTATCGGCGTTCTCACCCTGCTGCTGCTCGCCTGTCAGCGCTGCAGCATAATTTCGGCCTTCCCGCTCACCACCTCATATGCGACGTGCCCACAAGATGGAACTCCAGACTGTACGACCAGCAGCAGGTGATAGTGGAGTTTCAGCTGCAGCACGCACGGGTGAGTCGCTCTGCGGAACAGTACCACTTCACCACCAATGACTGAGCCTCCATGCGAGACATGTGTTCCTTGTTGCACTGTTTAAAGTACTCCACCAACATGGGTAGTGCCGATAACGACATTCTCAGCGTTACTATTCCACTTCTCTGCCTCTTTGAAAAAAACGCTGCTGGCGATAATGGAAGAGGATGTGGCACAGGAGGAGGAGGAGGAAGAGGGAT
This sequence comes from Bufo bufo, assembly GCF_905171765.1. NCBI lineage: Eukaryota > Metazoa > Chordata > Amphibia > Anura > Bufonidae > Bufo > Bufo bufo. The sequence goes on from NC_053391.1 coordinate 56,001,072, forward strand.
CATTTCATAGGGTTTCCGGCCAGTCATTCACAAGTGGCTCCTAGGGTGGGTTTCTGCACCCACAAACACCAGGTACACAATTGTCCAGCCAGAGCACAGTTCTGGAGGATGACGAGGTGGAGGATGAAGAGGAGGAGATGGAGGAGGAGGAACCGTGTTCACAGCAGGGTGACACCCAAAGTAGCTCATCGCCATCACTGGTGCGTGTCTGGGGTGATACAGAGGACACAGACGATATACCTTCCACAGAGGACAGCTTTTTGTTGCCTCTGGGCAGCCTGGCACACATGAGTGATTACATGCTGCAGTGTCTCCACAATGACCGCCGAGTTGCCCACATTCTAACTTGTGCTGATTGCTTAGTGGCCACGCTGCCAGATCACCGTTACAAGGACAACGTACCGTCCTTAATTCCATCACTGGAGCGTGATCGTAAGATGCGTGAGTACAAGCGCACGCTGGTAGACGCGCTGCTGGTGGCATTCCCACCAGACAGCGGGGCACAGTGGAAGCACAAGGCGAAGGCAGAGGAGGAGGAAGAGGTCGCCAACGCAGCTGGGGCACCACTAGCACCTCAGAAGGCAGGGTTAGCATGGCTGAAATGTGAAAAAGCTTTGTCAGCACGCCACAAGAACCAGCACCAACAGCTGATATGGAACTTCTTAGCAGGAGGCAGCATTTCACCAACATGGTGAAGCAGTCTACCCCCTTCAAATTCTGGGTCTCGAAATTGGGCACATGGCCTGAGCCTGCCCTTTACACCTTGGAGGTGCTGGCCTGTCCCTGCAGCCAGTGTATTGTCTGAACGTGTGTTTAGCACGGCAGGGGGCAATTTTACGGACAAGCGCAGCCGCCTTTCCACAGCCAATGTGGACAAGCTCACATTCATTAAAATGAACCAGGCATGGATCCCACAGGATTTGTCCGTACATTGTGCATAATAGACATGTATACCGGCCTTAACCAGCCAGTGCTATACTACAGCGCAATTGCTCATTGTTGTATTTTGGATATTTCACACTCTTTTGGAGTGTACCCTAATTAAAAAATATATAATAAAAAAAAAATGAAAACCAAAAACCACTGTTGGCTACCTCGTCCTCCTCCATCGCCGCTTCCACCTACACTGCAACGTCCACCGCCTCCTCAAGCTCCTACTCCATATGGACCTCCACCTCATAAATCAAGTTAATTTTTTTAAATTTGTACATATTTTATTTTATTTTATGTAATTTCACAAATTTATCTGTTACATTTTTGGGTGAAAATCACAAATTTTTGGGTGTGATATACTAATGCTATACTTACTAGACAGTTAATTTTTTTTTACTAATTTGTCTCTTAAATATTCGTGTGAAATTCACAAATTTTTGGTTGTGATATATCCCGGCTGTACCTAGTAGACAGGTAAAAACATTTTACTAATTTGTTACATTTTCTGGTGAAATAAAACAATTTGTGGGTGTGATATACCACTGCTATACCTAGTAGACAGGTAAAAAAAAAAAAGTCATTCATTTGTCTGTTACATTTGCGGGTGAAAATCAGCAATTTTTGGGTGTGACATACCCCTGCTAACATTTGATTAATTTGTCTGTTACATATTCAGTTGAAATTCACCACTTTTTGGGTCTGATATACCCCGGCTGTAAAAACATTTCACTAATTTGTCCGTTACATTTTCAGGTGAAATTCAGAAATTTTTGGCTGTGATATACCACTGCTATACCTACAGGTAAAAAAATAAAAAATTATTTGTCTGTTACATTTTCGGGTGAAATTCACCAATTTTTGGCTGTGATATACCGTATTTTTTGCCCTATAAGACGCACCGGCCTATAAGACGCATCTAGGTTTTTGAGGAGAAAATAAGAAAAAAAAATTTTTTAACCAAAAGGTGTGCTTTTTGTGGGTTTTGAATTAATGGTGGTCTGTGCATGACACTATTATGGGGGATCTGTGGATGACGCACTGTCATGTGGGGGATCTGTGGATAGCACTGTTATGGGAGACCTGTGGATGGCACTGTTATGGGGGATCTGTGGATGGCACTGTTATGGGGGATCTGTGGATGGCACTGTTTATGAGGGATCTGTGGATGGCACTGTTATGGGGCATCTGTGGATGGTACTGCTATGGGGTGGGGGATCTGTGGATGGCATTGTTATGGGGGGGATCTGTGGATGACACTGCTATATGTCATCCACAGATCCCCCTCATAACAGTGTCCCCAAATATACCGGCCCTCTGCTCACTGCAGTATTTATAAACATTAATCCTTATCCTGTTAATAAGTTTAACTAAAGCTGCGCTCTCCCCGTTCCCCTGTATCAGTACAGCACTTACGAACAAGTTTTTATAGCAGGCAGAGCGGACGGCAGCAGTAACGTCACTCACTGACATCACGCGCCTGCTCCGCCTGCTTCATTCATAAAGTGGGAGGAGAAGGCGCTAGAAGTCAGTGAGTGACGTTACTGCTGCCGTCCGCTCTGCCTGCTATGAAAGCTTGTTCGTAAGTGCTGTACTGATACAGGGGAACGGGGAGAGCGCAGCTTTAGTTAAACTTATTAACAGGATAAGGATTAATGTTTATAAATACTGCGGTGAGCGGCGGGGCCCGGTGTAAGAGTACAGTGACTGCACCGGGCCCCGACCCTAGTTCCGGACTCCAGCCCGTCCTCTCTCCTGGCCCATACATTACAGTCTGTGATGCTGCAGCATCGCAGACTGCGATGTAAAATGGAAACATTCTCCCCTTATGACGCAGGGGCATTTTCCCCCCACTTTTGAGGGGGAAAAAGTGCGTCTTACGGGGAGAGAAATACGGTACCACTGCTATACCTAGTAGACAGGTAAAAAAAAAACATTAATTTGTCTGTTACATATTCGGGCGAAATTCACTACTTTTTGGGTGTGATATTCCCCCGCTGTACCTAGTAGACAGGAAAAAAAAATCATTAATTTGTCTGTTACATATTCGGGTGAAATTCACCAATTTTTGGGTGTGACATACCCCTGCTCTACCTAGTAGACAGGTAACATTTCACTAATTTGTCTGTTACATATTCGGGTGAAATTCACCACTTTTTAGGTGTGATATACCCCAGCTGTACCTTTGTAGACAGGTAAAAACATTTCACTAATTTGTCTGTTACTTTTTTGGGTGAAATTCACCAATTTTTGGCTGTGATATACCACTGCTATACCTAGTAGACAGGTAATAAAATGTCATTAATTTGTCTGTTACATATTCGGGTGAAATTCACCAGTTTTTGGGTGTGATATACCCTTGCTCTAACTAGTAGACAGGTAACATTTCACTAATTTGTCTGTTACATATGATCAATGACAGGGGGGTGATCACGGAGTCTATATGGGGTGATCACCCCCCTGTCATTGATCACCCCCCTGTAAGGCTCCATTCAGACGTCCGTATGTTTTTTACAGATCCACGGATACATGGATCGGATCCGCAAAACACATACGGACGTCTGAATGGAGCCTTACAGGGGGGTGATCAATGACAGGGGGCTGATCAATGACAGGGGGGTGATCAATGACAGGGGGGTGATCAGGGAGTCTATATGGGGTGATCACCCCCCTGTCATTGATCACCCCCCTATAAGGCTCCATTCAGATGTCCGCATGTGTTTTGCGGATCCGATCCATGTATCCGTGGATCCGTAAAAAACATACGGACGTCTGAATGGAGCCTTACAGGGGGGTGATCAATGACAGGGGGGTGATCAATGACAGGGGGGTGATCAGGGAGTCTTCATGGGGTGATCACCCCCCTGTCAATGATCACCCCCTGTAAGGCTCCATTCAGACGTCTGTATGTGTTTTGCGGATCTGATCCATGGATCCGTAAAACACATACGGACATCTGAATGGAGCCTTACAGGGTGCAGATCAATGACAGGGGGGGGTGATCAATGACAGGGGGGTGATCAGAGAGTCTATATGGGGTGATCAGGGGTTAATAAGGGGTTAATAAGTGACGGGGGGTGTAGTGTAGTGTGGTGCTTGGTGCTACTTATTACAGAGCTGCCTGTGTCCTCTGGTGGTCGATCCAAGCAAAAGGGACCACCAGAGGACCAGGTAGCAGGTATATTAGACGCTGTTATCAAAACAGCGTCTAATATACCTGTTAGGGGTTAAAAAAAATCGCATCTACAGCCTGCCAGCGAACGATCGCCGCTGGCAGGCTGTAGATCCACTCGCTTACCTGCAGTTCCTGTGAACGCGCGCGCCTGTGTGCGCGCGCTCACAGGAAATCTTGCGTCTCGCGAGATGACGCGTATATGCGTGACTCTACCTGAGACTGCCGCCTCCGGAACGCGATCCTGCGTTAGGCGGTCCGGAGGCAGTTAAGCAGCATCTTACTCTTAGGCACATCTCACTCTGGTGCACAGGGATCAAGACTTGAAATGTACCTCATAATGTTGGTAATTTGTACAATAACGTAGTAATCCCTCAGAATCACTAATTCAGTTTGAAAAAATATGTTTTAAATTAAAAATTCAAGAGGTGGGTCCTGTATCTTTCAGACATAGGTGACATAGTCTAACAATATTGTCACCGCATTGCGCTGCACCTTTTTGTCAGAGTAGGTCCCACTCAAAGAGGTGACCTTTGCGTGGTGAGTGGGCTTATGCCTTTTGATCAAAATGTACACTAATACCTTTTGTACAGCATGCAGTATGGGGGGCTGTACACTTCAACATGGCGCTGAGAAGCAAGTTTGATTAGATCAAAGCATAGCATTGTGGATGTGCCATCCAGTTCTGTTTTTCTCCCCCTGGCATGTTATTGGACTATCTTCTTCTTTACTACTGGTATCAGCATTCCTCCCATTCGGCACAGGTGGTTTTAATCACAGAAGTCTGTATATAGTGGTCATTGACCTGTAGCTCCTGATAGCTATGGACATGTTGTGTTAGACAACTGTTCACATGGTGCAGTACTGCGTGGTGGCCTTTGTTTATGTGGTGCTGCACTGGTGGGTTGGTGGGACCCAGTGCCATGGGTGGCATTGTCAGACAGCAGGGTTGCTGTTTCACTCCTGGGTCCCGCCACCTACTAGGGCAGTGCCGCTTTGTCACCGCATTGCGCTGTGCCTTTTTGTCAGAGTAGGTCCCACTCAAATAGGCGACCTTGGCGTGGTGAGTGGGCTTATGCCTTTTGATCAAAATGTACACTAATGCCTCTTGTACAGCATGCAGTATGGGGGGCTGTACACTTTAATATGGCGCTGAGAAGCGAGTTTGATTAGATCAAAGCATAGCATTGTGGATGTGCGATCCAGTTCTGTTTTCCCCCCCTGGCATAGTCTAACAATATGCCCTCAATGTCTGAGATAGGAATACCCCTTTAAGAAGTTAGACATCTAGGATGAGAGTTTTCTCTGACACTGGCTGTTGTTTCAGAGTGTCCGATGTAATATGCAGCCCACCCTAACGACCTCTGCATAGTCAGCAAAAATGACTCGCCAGTCGAATGGGTTAAAATAATGCTTTCTGTTCACCTCTCTGTTTCAGGAGTTGTGTGGCGGTGTACCCACTACTATAACTCAATTCAGGTAGCAGTTTCAAGACAATAATTTAATAAGTCTGTCTGTTAATAAAACAAAATACAATTTTTTACAGGAATCATCTTCCAAATTTGTAAATTGTACATTAAAACTGAACTAATATAAAGAACAAGTTCAGCTCATCTGTACCAATCTTGACACACAAATATGGTCATGATAAGTAAGTATCTGAGTGAATCATAGTATGCGAAGTGGCTTTTGATCCGAATTTCAGGAAAAATTTAATTAGTAGGAATCCGAATTTCCTTGGGCTTCATGATAATAAATCAATTTTTCCTGAACAAAAAAATACATACTCACCTCCATCCAATTGCTCACGGAAAGGCCGACGTGGCCATGTTGATTGAAGAAAATGTGCCAAATCACACGCACACTGATGTCACCGCACCTGGCCACTGTGATTACATCAGTGAGCATGGCACATTTTCTTCAATCAAGATGGCCACGATTTTTTTTTGTTTTTAACCCCTGAAAGGCCTCAATGTGACTGTCAGATGCCGCAATTGACGCTGAACGTGGCATCTGGGGGGTTCAAAGATGTTTCAGTCTCCAGTTCTCGTCATTGCATCCGCTATAAACAATGGAATGCGATTCATGCTAAAGTAATTTTTTACCAATTTAATTCCTTTGTGAAATTCTGAAAAGCAGCCCAATCTAATTTTGTATAACTTCGCTCATAGTAATGACCCAGAAGATGTAGATGCTATTGTCCATGTGTATGGCATTTTATCTTTTTGCATCTATAAACAACAGATTTTTATGGAAGCTGGATTCCTCCATATTTTTGTATCTGGATTGAAACTGGACTTTACCATGTGTAACAAAAAGGATTAAAACATATATAACATAATAAGAAGGTTATCTTTGAAGGCCAATGATGCCCACATTCAAAGGAAACCTGCCAGTCATTTTTTTTTTTAAATGGTTGAAAGAAATCAGACAAGTTGGAGAACAAGAGTTTTCATTGTAGAGCCACAGTGCTGCCCATTTCACTAAGTTTTATAAATGTTAAAGGCAGTTCTAAAAAGTTAGGAATTTATAATCATCCAGACAAATATCATAGGCAAAGCTTAGTGTGGGTGATGACCACTGTGCTTGGGGATCCATGCGTTTAAAGAGCGAGAACTCTACGTGAGCTCTTAGTTTTGAAATTCAAATTCCAATAACTACTCTGCTATGAATTATTCTGCTTTATGTCCCGCATTTTGTGAACAGCCTAGAAGAGGTCAGATCATTATAGATCATATCATAATATGTAAATGAGAAAGATGTTCTTTGATAATGAATCTGCTTCTTTACAACTTCATTAAAAAAAGTAAAAAGCCTCCTCTATCCACAACTATGAAGCCAAAATGTAAATGCAAGCATTTGTAAAAATCCATATTGGAATGAGTTATTAATTTTCCTGTAAAAGATTTGTTTAATGCCTCCAATTTTCTAATTCATAACTATTGGCATGAAATGGATATAGTCACAGTGCATTTGTCACATTGATATGTCTTAGGTCACATCATTGCTGACCATTTCTCATTTCGTTTTGGATGTTTCTGATCAATGCTGTAGGATAACAATTATCTTGCATTTTATTGAAGTTAAGTCATAAAAAGATTATTAAAATATCATCCAGGCTAGTAAAAGAAAGGTCAACATTTTTCTATTCTACTTTTAAGCTGTCCTCCTGGCATGTGAACAAGTATTGGAAGTCATTATCAGAGATGATGGATGAAACATCTAATGCTTCATATTTGAGTGTCACTATGCATTTTGTATTCTTTACTCTAAACATATACAACATGTATCGTACTATTAAAATCAGTGTCAAACTGAAGTATCTAGGGCTCACCAGTATAATTAATTCTGGGGGCCTAATGTACAGCCACCTGCACATACTACCTGCCACACAATGATAGACATCATCAAGGTGCTTAAAATGATTGATTATGGGGGTCCCTGCCACTACTTTGAGCAGGCAGACCACTGTGGAAATAATATACTGGCTGGAATGCCTTTTTGCCTAGAAGTCTTCTCTTCTACCCCATGCATTTACAATAATCTAATGTGCCACTTATGCAAGGGTTGGGGTACTGGGGGCTCACCCTTGCTCAAGGTCCCACCAGGGCATTAACTGGTTCCCCTGTGGGCCAGTCCAAACCTGATTATAACACAATTTTAAATGTGGGCAAAGACTCAGCAAAGATTTGCATGGCATTATAACTTTCTATTGATTTATTTTACGTTTGTCTAAAAAAATGTTGACATATTGACCAGGTTTTAGGAGTAAAGCATGGCACTCTTCTCTTTTCAGTCTATCTTGGATTGAGATAACAGCAGAATTGTAAAGGTCTACAAAACACAAGTAGGATAAGAGCAGAGGTGTAATGTGAAGCTCCTTGCTCCAATGTAAAATCTGTCCCAGGATGTACCATGTGTATGTAGTATATATGTGTCTTCTTAATGTATGTGGCAGAGAGGGTCCCTGTGGATCCCAATCTGGTAACCTGTTCTCTACAAACTCTGGACTCTCTTTAGTTAAGCCTCTTTGCACATTCAGGCAAAAGGGTTTGTCTTAGTCTATCTGTTCATGGACTATCAGGCCTTCAATGAAGGTCTGACCACTGTGAAATCGCTAGAACAAAGTGGTAGGGATTATGAGAATGCATCATACTATGTTTTCTTCTGTCAGCTCCACTCTTTATATTCTGAAGTCTGATTGATGATAGCCAACTGTCAACCGTGTTCGAAGTATCCGAGCAGAGCTGACAAGACATAAAGTGGTATGGTGTTTGCCTACTGCCACTTGGAACTCATGATCATGCGGAGTCACTGGCATTGGATGCAACAGATCTGGCATTGATAGTGCGTCATAGCTATGTATTGCCCAACGATAATCCTAATGAGCTACAGTGTAGCCTTTATTATATCGAGCAATTAGATGAAGATATCTCAAGTAGACTTTACCTTAAAGAGAGGCTGTCATATGCTATATGGCTACTAAGCTACTAAGCCAATAACTGTGTCAGGTAAAGACTTAAAACATGAGCAAACATACCTTTATAGCTTGAAGGAGCAAAATCCACGGCCTGTAAAATCCAATTGAAGTGTTATTTCCTGTTTGTAGCAATACAAGTACAGGGGACACGACACTCTGGACAAACTGTTGATGCGTTTCAACACAGCATGAATTTTGATGCTGGTTGGTTTGAATAAGACTCCAGAGTATCAGGCTAATTGTAAAACCTAAACACCAACCAGCCAAATCGGAATTAGAAAAGTACACCCTAGTGAACAAACATATAAAACACAATAAGTCAACTGCGGTAACATTTCTAAAAACCTTAGATGGTAAAACACAATAGTAACAAATGCCTCCACTATATGATTCCGTGATATTCTCAATAATGTAAGTATGAATTTACATCTGTTCAACAGGAAAATCCAGTGTGTGAATACCAGCATTAATAAAAAATGATACAAGCCATGTTTAACAATAAAACATTGGTGCTCAGTCCTAAGTAAGAACTTAACGACTATGTACTGTATACCTTTGGAGGCAATTTTTTATGATTATATTTTACTCATTTTGGGCAAAAACTCATTTTTTCAATAGTATTATCACAGAAAGCAAAAAACTTTAATTTTAATATACAATACAGACCAAAAGTTTGGACACACCTTCTCATTCAAAGAGTTTTCTTTATTTTCATGACTATGAAAATTGTAGATTCACACTGAAGGCATCAAAACTATGAATTAACACATGTGGAATTATATACATAACAAACAAGTGTGAAACAACTGAAAATATGTCATATTCTAGGTTCTTCAAAGTAGCCACCTTTTGCTTTGATTACTGCTTTGCACAATCTTGGCATTCTCTTAATGAGCCTTAGTCCCCTGAAATGGTTTTCACTTCACAGGTGGTCCCTGTCAGGTTTAATAAGTGGGATTTCTTGCCTTATAAATGGGGTTGGGACCATCAGTGGCGTTGAGGAGAAGTCAGGTGGATACACAGCTAATAGTCCTACTGAATAGACTGTTAGAATTTGTATTATGGCTAAGTAAGGAAAAATGAGTGGCCATCATTACTTTAAGAAATGAAGGTCAGTCAGTCAGCCGAAAAATTGGGAAAACTTTGAAAGTAAGGGCTATTTGACCATGAAGGAGAGTGATGGGGTGCTGCGCCAGATGACCTGGCCTCCACAGTCACCGGACCTGAACCCAATCGAGATGGTTTGGGGTGAGCTGGACCGCAGAGTGAAGGCAAAAGGGCCAACGAGTGCTAAGCATCTCTGGGAACTCCTTCAAGACTGTTGGAAGACCATTTCAGGGGACTACCTGTTGAAGCTCATCAAGAGAATGCCAAGAGTGTGCAAAGCAGTAATCAAAGCAAAAGGTGGCTACTTTGAAGAACCTAGAATATAACATATTTTCAGTTGTTTCACACTTGTTTGTTATGTATATAATTCCACGTGTGTTAATTCATAGTTTTGATGCCTTCATAGTCATGCAATTAAAGAAAACTCTTTGAATGAGAAGGTGTGTCCAAACTTTTGGTCTGTACTGTATATTATATAAATAGAGCCCAATTAGAACTATCAATGTACAGTATATCCCAATGTAGCACTGCTATTCCGATAATCAGTGATAAACTTGGCATAAGGGGCAAATAAGGGCTACATAGCAGGAAATATGACCCTGTCGGAGCCCTGGATAGTGGGTCATCCCAGAGGCACACCTTGATGGTGGATGTTCTCTGTCCTCGTACCTAAGCCTAGTATGCCCCTAGAGGCCCTAAAAAAATTGTGAAAGAAATAATACCCTAAATCCCGATGCATTTTCCCAAGTAGATTGATAATGGTTCATTAGGGGACAAAGAGGGCATTACAACAAAAACAATAGATAAGATAATCATCTGTTATTGGAGACCTTACAGAGCATGAGAGCAATACCTCAGCATAAGGGTCCATTCACACGTCCCCAATTCTGTTCCGCATTTTGCGGAACGGAATTGCGGACCCATTCATGTCTATGGGGCTGCACGATGTGTGTCCCGGATCCGGAAATGCGGACCCGCACTTCCGGGTCCGCATTTCCGTTTACGAAAAAAATAGAACATGCCCTATTCTTGTCCGCAATTGTGGACAAGAATAGGCATATATTTTATTAGTGCTGGCGATGTGCGGTCCGCAAAATGCAGAACGCACATTGCCGGTGTCTGTGTTTTGCGGATCCGTGGATTCGTGGATCCGCTAAACACACACAGATATGTGAATGGACCCTAAAAAATATGGAGCAACGACCTGATGCAAAAAGATACATGTAGGCGCCAAAAATCACCAATGTAGGCTATTTAGACTTTAGGATATTTTTCTCCAAATGGTTATTTCAGAAATACACTGCGTGCAGAATTATTAGGCAAATGAGTATTTTGACCACATCATCCTCTTTATGCATGTTGTCTTACTCCAAGCTGTATAGGCTCGAAAGCCTACTACCAATTAAGCATATTAGGTGATGTGCATCTCTGTAATGAGAAGGGGTGTGGTCTAATGACATCAACACCCTATATTAGGTGTGCATAATTATTAGGCAACTTCCTTTCCTTTGGCAAAATGGGTCAAAAGAAGGACTTGACAGGCTCAGAAAAGTCAAAAATAGTGAGATATCTTGCAGAGGGATGCAGCACTCTTAAAATTGCAAAGCTTCTGAAGCGTGATCATCGAACAATCAAGCGTTTCATTCAAAATAGTCAACAGGGTCGCAAGAAGCGTGTGGAAAAACCAAGGCGCAAAATAACTGCCCATGAACTGAGAAAAGTCAAGCGTGCAGCTGCCAAGATGCCACTTGCCACCAGTTTGGCCATATTTCAGAGCTGCAGCATCACTGGAGTGCCCAAAAGCACAAGGTGTGCAATACTCAGAGACATGGCCAAGGTAAGAAAGGCTGAAAGACGACCACCACTGAACAAGACACACAAGCTGAAACGTCAAGACTGGGCCAAGAAATATCTCAAGACTGATTTTTCTAAGGTTTTATGGACTGATGAAATGAGAGTGAGTCTTGATGGGCCAGATAGATGGGCCCGTGGCTGGATTGGTAAAGGGCAGAGAGCTCCAGTCCGACTCAGACGCCAGCAAGGTGGAGGTGGAGTACTGGTTTGGGCTGGTATCATCAAAGATGAGCTTGTGGGGCCTTTTCGGGTTGAGGATGGAGTCAAACTCAACTCCCAGTCCTACTGCCAGTTTCTGGAAGACACCTTCTTCAAGCAGTGGTACAGGAAGAAGTCTGCATCCTTCAAGAATAACATGATTTTCATGCAGGACAATGCTCCATCACACGCGTCCAAGTACTCCACAGCGTGGCTGGCAAGAAAGGGTATAAAAGAAGAAAATCTAATGACATGGCCTCCTTGTTCACCTGATCTGAACCCCATTGAGAACCTGTGGTCCATCATCAAATGTGAGATTTACAAGGAGGGAAAACAGTACATCTCTCTGAACAGTGTCTGGGAGGCTGTGGTTGCTGCTGCACGCAATGTTGATGGTGAACAGATCAAAACACTGACAGAATCCATGGATGGCAGGCTTTTGAGTGTCCTTGCAAAGAAAGGTGGCTATATTGGTCACTGATTTGTTTTTGAATGTCAGAAATGTATATTTGTGAATGTTGAGATGTTATATTGGTTTCACTGGTAAAAATAAATAATTGAAATGGGTATATATTTGTTTTTTGTTAAGTTGCCTAATAATTATGCACAGTAATAGTCACCTGCACACACAGATATCCCCCTAAAATAGCTAAAACTAAAAACAAACTAAAAACTACTTCCAAAAATATTCAGCTTTGATATTAATGAGTTTTTTGGGTTCATTGGGAACATGGTTGTTGTTGAATAATAAAATTAATCCTCAAAAATACAACTTGCCTAATAATTCTGCACTCCCTGTAGAGACGATTGAACAACCAGAAATCAAATACCATAATCTTTCTAGACTCAAAATGGAGCATTGATAGGTTTGGAGAAGGATACTTCTATAGTTATCAAACCCTCGGACAAGGGTGGTAACCTTGTTATCTTGGACCAGGATGTACAGTATATCGTCAGATGTGTAATGATCTGTTGTTGGACCACAGTTGTTATCGTATTTTACCACATGATCCGACAGAAATTTATGTTTAGGATTTGAAGTGTATTTTAGATTATGGCCTTCAAAGAAGGGTTCTAAGTGAAGCGGAGTATCAGTTTATCTTGCCGAGTTCACCCTGGATAGCAATGTTTTATGGGCTCCCTAAGATCCACAAGGTGCTTTCCCCCCTTAAGGGACGCCCTATTGTGTCTGAGGTGAATTTGGTGACACAGAACTGTGGTGTCTATATAGATAAGATTCTAAGACAATTTGCATCTGCTCTCCCCTCTTTCATGCGGGACACAATGAACTTTCTGCGCAAGATTGAGACTTTAACAGTTGATCTATCATGTTCTCTGGCGAGTATCGATGTTTAGTCACTGTATAGCTCAATCCCTCACACCAAGGGCATCTCTGCTGCGGCTTACTTCCTCATAATGCCTTTATGCTTACTTTACTTGAGTTTGTACTTACCCATAATTATTTTCTATTTGACACAAAGTTCTTCCACCACACCAAATTATCATACACAGCATATCATAAGTCAGACAAAAACTTTATTAGTACATAATAGAAGTTACATGAATAAAAGTAGCAGCAGCATGTATACAGGTGAAACTCGAAAAATTTGAATATCGTGCAAAGTTCATTTATTTCAGTAATGCAACTAAAAAGGTGAAACTAACATATGAGACTCGTTACATGCAAAACGAGATATTTCAAGCCTTTATTTGTTATAATTCGGATGATTATGGCTTACAGCTTATGAAACCCCAAAGTCACAATTTTGAGGTACCCTTTGCTTAGGGGGCATGGATTAATTAGCTGACTAGAGTGTGACACTTTGAGCCTTTTCACTAAATTCTAATTTTAAGCTGCATTAATGCAATTCCTTTTAATTTGCATTACTGAAAAAAATGGACTTTTGCACGAAATTCTAATTTTTCGAGTTTCACCTGTACACAGAAAAAAGAAGAACCATATGATAAGTCACATGTTAAGTGTAGAAACTCCTAGATCGATGATACTCAGACAGACATCTATTGTGCTTGTATCTTGGGTGTGAAATCACACCATATACCCATTAAAAAAGCTCCAAATGGAGGTCAAATATTCAGTAGACAAGAATAATTATCGCATAAATGATTGTAAAACAATATAAGGTGAAAAGTGCCATAAATTCCAGATAAACAGTAAAAGCAGTGCTAATTATAAAAGGTAATACCGACCAAAATGGTTCAAAACCCCGACGCGCGTTTCGGGTGTAGCTTACTCAGGGGATGACTAAACACTGTGCTCACATATCTTTATATACCCTTATAATCGTTAGTGCAAATTAAGAACATATTCAGAGTACCTGTTACTGTGTGGCCACACATGTAAGGATGTTCACGGCGTGTGTTCCACAGTGGAGCGCACAACGTCACATCCTGTGATAAATTAGGACCGCCCATAGATGGGACCAATCATTATAGTGGAGCTTTAAATTCACATTGAGTAATTGCACTAAAACATTTATTCCTTTAGGTAACACATATAAACGGCTAAAATTAAATCCCCCATGGCTTAAATCTACTGTAAAAAAGGCAATAAAATACAAAAAAAGGGCATTTAAAAAATACAAATCTGAGGGGTAAAATACAAAACGAACAACAGGTAGCAAAAGAGAGCAAAACAAACCCCACAAAATTCTTTAAATATATAAATGCTAAAAAAACCTAGTTCTGACAGGTAGGTCCACTAGATAATGGTAAATGGGGGGGGGGGGTGGTAGTCACTGAAGATAAGGAAAAGTTTCTTAATGTTTTTTTTAGCTCTGCATATACAAAAGAAGAGAAAGGAGCTGATATCTGTGGTGCTGGGGATGTTAGTACATCCAGTAATATACTCAATTGGCAACTGTAGATATGGCCCAAGACAAATTAAATAGGTGTGGGGGGGGGGGGGGGGTTAGCAATTCTCCAGGGGTCATTCACACAAGTATCTTCGCAGGACACCAAGTGTAAGGTCCAAACATCGCTCTATTTGGCACCTCAGGAAAACAAACATAAATCATACAAAATAAACACCTGCCCGGCTAGGCTCTAACTAAACAAGGTATCTTCCTACCTTACTAAAAGCACAGTTTGCACACAGTAATTACAAGCGGCTTTCCAAGCCCAGTGTCCCACAGCCGCTTGGCTGTACAGAGCCCTGTTAACACACGGTCTCACATCCAGTACCTTTATGGGGGAGTGTGGCCCAGTAGTCCTTCCGACTCCGGCCTCGTGACCCTTGTGCCTTGGCATCAAGTCGTCCCCCAATGCTCCGGCTAGCACCTAGCCCCATGTTCCCTCAGCCAGCCCAGTTAAGACTACTAATGCAGAGCCTCCAGCAGGACCCTGTTGCACAACAAATCTCCTTCCCCTAGACTGACACCCTGGGAGGTTCTTTATGCCAGTCCAAGCACCTCCAGCTGGTCTCACCTGTGGTGGAATAGGGGTATATACTGCACTATCCACCCCTTCCTTGCCTCTCACCTCTGTGAGATCTGTCACTGTCTCACATAGGGTAAATGTGAACAAGGCTCCGTATCCAGATGGATTACACTCAAGAGTGCTTAAAGAGCTCAGTTCAGTCATTGCTATGCCCCTGTTTATAATTTTTAAAGATTCTCTAGGTACTGGTACAGTGCCAAGTGAGTGGCACAAGGCAAACGTGGTGCCCATATTCAAAAAAGGATCAAGGTCCTTCACAGGTAATTATAGACCAGTTAGTTTAACTTCTGTTGTGGGAAAAATGTTTGAAGGACTCTTAAGTGACTATATACAGAAGTATGTGACTGTAAATAATATATAAGTGATAACTAGAGTTGAGCGAACACCTGGATGTTCGGGTTCGAGAAGTTCGGCCGAACTTCCCTCAAATGTTCGGGTTCGGGATCCGAACCCGATCCAAACTTCGTCCCGAACCCCATTGAAGTCAATGGGGACCCGAACTTTTGGGCACTAAAAAGGCTGTAAAACAGCTCAGGAAAGAGCTAGAGGGCTGCAAAAGGCAGCAACATGTAGGTAAATCCCCTGCAAACAAATGTGGATAGGGAAATGAATTAAAATAAAAATAAAAAAAATAAAAATGAACCAATATCAATTGGACAGAGGTCCCATAGCAGAGAATCTGGCTTCACGTCAGCAGAGAATCAGTCTCTTCATGCCATAGCAAAGAATCTGGCTTCATGTCAGAAGAGAATCAGTCTCTTCATGCCATAGCAGAGAATCTGGCTTCATGTCAGCGCAGAATCAGTCTTTCTGTCATAGCAGAGAATCAGGCTTCACGTCACCCACCACTGGAACAGGCCACTGTCACACATTTAGGCCTCGGCACCCAGGCAGAGGAGAGAGGTCCCGTAACAGAGAATCTGGCCTGATGTCAGCACAGAATCTGTCTTCATGTCATAGCAGAGAATCAGGCTTCACGTCACCCACCACTGGAACAGGCCACTGTCACACATTTAGGCCCCGGCACCCAGACAGAAGAGAGCGGTCCCGTAACAGAGAATCTGGCCTTATGTCAGCGCAGAATCTGTCTTCATGTCATAGCAGAGAATCAGGCTTCACGTCACCCACCACTGGAACAGGCCACTGTCACACATTTAGGCCCAGGCACCCAGGCAGAGGAGAGAGGTCCCGTAACAGAGAATCTGGCCTTATGTCAGCGTAGAATCTGTCTTCATGACATAGCAGAGAATCAGGCTTCACGCCACCCACCACTGGAACAGGCCACTGTCACACATTTAGGCCCAGGCACCCAGGCAGAGGAGAGAGGTCCCGTAACAGAGAATCTGGCCTGATGTCAGCGCAGAATCTGTCTTCATGTCATAGCAGAGAATCAGGCTTCATGTCACCCACCACTGGAACAGGCCACTGTCACACATTTAGGCCCAGGCACCCAGGCAGAGGAGAGAGGTCCAGTAACAGAGAATCTGGCCTTATGTCAGCGCAGAATCTGTCTTCATGTCATAGCAGAGAATCAGGCTTCACGTCACCCACCACTGGAACAGGCCACTGTCACACATTTAGGCCCAGGCACCCAGGCAGAGGAGAGAGGTCCCGTAACAGAGAATCTGGCCTTATGTCAGCGCAGAATCTGTATTCATGTCATAGCAGAGAATCAGGCTTCACGTCACCCACCACTGGAACAGGCCACTGTCACACATTTAGGCCCAGGCACCCAGGCAGAGGAGAGAGGTCCCGTAACAGAGAATCTGGCCTTATGTCAGCGCAGAATCTGTATTCATGTCATAGCAGAGAATCAGGCTTCACGTCACCCACTACTGGAACAGGCCACTGTCAAACATTTAGGCCCAGGCACCCAGGCAGAGGAGAGAGGTCCCGTAACAGAGAATCTGGCATTATGTCAGCGCAGAATCTGTATTCATGTCATAGCAGAGAATAAGGCTTCACGTGACCCACCACTGGAACAGGCCACTGTCACACATTTAGGCCCAGGCACCCAGGCAGAGGAGAGAGGTCCCGTAACAGAGAATTTGGCCTTATTTCAGCGCAGAATCTGTATTCATGTCATAGCAGAGAATCAGGCTTCACGTCACCCACCACTGGAACAGGCCACTGTCACACATTTAGGCCCCGGCACCCAGACAGAGGAGAGGTTCATTCAACTTTGGGTTGCCCCGCAATATAATGGTAAAATGAAATTAAAAATAGTATTGAATGAGGAAGTGCCCTGGAGTAGAATAATATATTGTTAAGGGGAGGTAGTTAATATCTAGACTGCACAAGGGATGGACAGGTCCTGTGGGATCCATGCCTGGTTCATTTTTATGAACGTTAGCTTGTCCACATTGGCTGTAGACAGGCGGCTGCGTTTGTCTGTAATGACGCCCCCTGCCGTGCTGAATACACGTTCAGACAAAACGCTGGCCGCCGGGCAGGCCAGCACCTCCAAGGCATAAAAGGCTAGCTCTGGCCACGTGGACAATTTGGAGACCCAGAAGTTGAATGGGGCCGAACCATCAGTCAGTACGTGGAGGGGTGTGCACAGGTACTGTTCCACCATGTTAGTGAAATGTTGCCTCCTGCTAACACGTTCCGTATCAGGTGGTGGTGCAGTTAGCTGTGGCGTGGTGACAAAACTTTTCCACATCTCTGCCATGCTAACCCTGCCCTCAGAGGAGCTGGCCGTGGCACAGCTGCGTTGGCGACCTCTTGCTCCTCTTCTGCCTTCGCCTTGGGCTTCCTTTGGTTCCCCTGTGACATTTGGGAATGCTCTCAGTAGCGCGTCTACCAACGTGCGCTTGTACTCGCGCATCTTCCTATCACGCTCCAGTGTAGGAAGTAAGGTGGGCACATTGTCTTTGTACCGGGGATCCAGCAGGGTGGCAACCCAGTATTCCGCACACGTTAAAATGTGGGCAACTCTGCTGTCGTTGCGCAGGCACTGCAGAATGTAGTCGCTCATGTGTGCCAGGCTGCCCAGAGGTAAGGACAAGCTGTCTTCTGTGGGAGTCGTATCGTCATCGTCCTGTGTTTCCCCCCAGCCACGCACCAGTGATGGGCCCGAGCTGCTTTGGGTGCCACCCGCTGTGAACATGCTTCATCCTCATCCTCCTCCACCTCCTCCTCATCCTCGTCCTCCTCGTCCTCCAGTAGTGGGCCCTGTCTGGCCACATTTGTACCTGGCCTCTGGTGTTGCAAAAAACCTCCCTCTGAGTCACTTTGAAGAGACTGGCCTGAAAGTGCTAAAAATGACCCCTCTTCCTCCTCTTCCTCCTGGGCCACCTCCTCTTCCATCATCGCCCTAAGTGTTTTCTCAAGGAGACATAGAAGTGGTATTGTAACGCTGATAACGGCGTCATCGCCACTGGCCATGTTGGTGGAGTACTCGAAACAGCGCAACAGGGCACACAGGTCTCGCATGGAGGCCCAGTCATTGGTGGTGAAGTGTGTCTGATCCGCAGTGCGACTGACCCGTGCGTGCTGCAGCTGAAACTCCACTATGGCCTGCTGCTGCTCGCACAGTCTGTCCAGCATATGCAAGGTGGAGTTCCACCTGGTGGGTAGGTCGTATGTGAGGCGGTGAGCGGGAAGGCCGAAGTTACGCTGTAGCGCAGACAGGCGAGCAGCGGCAGGGTGTGAACGCCGGAAGCGCGAACAGACGGCCCGCACTTTATGCAGCAGCTCTGACATGTCGGGGTAGTTGCGAATGAACTTCTGCACCACCAAATTCAGCACATGCGCCAGGCAAGGGATGTGCGTCAAACCGGCTAGTCCCAGAGCTGCAACGAGATTTCGCCCATTATCGCACACCACCAGGCCGGGCTTGAGGCTCACCGGCAGCAACCACTCGTCGGTCTGTTGTTCTATACCCCGCCACAACTCCTGTGCGGTGTGGGGCCTGTCCCCCAAACATATGAGTTTCAGAATGGCCTGCTGACGTTTACCCCGTGCTGTGCTGAAGTTGGTGGTGAAGGTGTGGGGCTGACTGGATGAGCAGGTGGAAGAAGAGGAGGAGGAAGCTGAGTAGGAGGAGGAGGAGACAGGAGGCAAAGAATGTTGCCCTGCTATCCTTGGCGGCGGAAGGACGTGCGCCAAACAGCTCTCCGCCTGGGGCCCAGCCGCCACTACATTTACCCAGTGTGCAGTTAGGGAGATATAGCGTCCCTGGCCGTGCTTACTGGTCCACGTATCTGTGGTTAGGTGGATCTTGCCACAGATGGTGTTTCGCAGTGCACACTTGATTTTATCGGACACTTGTTTGTGCAGGGAAGGCACGGCTCTCTTGGAGAAGTAGTGGCGGCTGGGAACAACATACTGTGGGACAGCAAGTGACATGAGCTGTTTGAAGCTGTGTGTGTCCACCAGCCTAAATGACAGCATTTCATAGGCCAGTAGTTTAGAAATGCTGGCATTCAGGGCCAGGGATCGAGGGTGGCTAGGTGGGAATTTACGCTTTCTCTCAAATGTTTGTGAGATGGAGAGCTGAACGCTGCCGTGTGACATGGTTGAGATGCTTGGTGACGCAGGTGGTGGTGTTGGTGGTACATCCCATGTTTGCTGGGCGGCAGGTGCCAACGTTCCTCCAGAGGTGGAGGAAAAGGCCGAGGCGGCAGCAGCAGAAGAGGCCGAGGCAGCAGCAGCAGAAGATGTAGCAGGAGGAGCCTGAGTGACTTCTTTGTTTTTAAGGTGTTTACTCCACTGCAATTCATGCTTTGCATGCAGGTGCCTGGTCATGCAGGTTATGCTAAGGTTCAGAACGTTAATGCCTCGCTTCAGGCTCTGAGGGCACAGCGTGCAAACCACTCGGGTCTTGTCGTCAGCACATTGTTTGAAGAAGTGCCATGCCAGGGAACTCCTTGAAGCTGCCTTTGGGGTGCTCGGTCCCAGATGGCGGCGGTCAGTTGCAGGCGGAGTCTCTTGGCGGCGGGTGTTCTGATTTTGCCCACTGCTCCCTCTTTTGCTACGCTGTTGGCTCGGTCTCACCACTGCCTCTTCCTCCGAACTCTGAAAGTCAGTGGCACGACCTTCATTCCATGTGGGGTCTAGGACCTCATCGTCCCCTGCATCGTCTTCCACCCAGTCTTGATCCCTGACCTCCTGTTCAGTCTGCACACTGCAGAAAGACGCAGCAGTTGGCACCTGTGTTTCGTCATCATCAGAGACGTGCTGAGGTGGTATTCCCATGTCCTCATCATCAGGAAAAATAAGTGGTTGTGCGTTAGTGCATTCTATCTCTTCCACCCCTGGGGAAGGGCTAGGTGGATGCCCTTGGGAAACCCTGGCAGCAGAGTCTTCAAACAGCATAAGAGACTGCTGCATAACTTGAGGCTCAGACAGTTTCCCTGATATGCATGGGGGTGATGTGACAGACCAATGGGCTTGGTTTTCATGCGCCATCTGTGCGCTTTCTGCAGAAGACTGGGTGGGAGATAATGTGAACGTGCTGGATCCACTGTCGGCCACCCAATTGACTAATGCCTGTACCTGCTCAGGCCTTACCATCCTTAGAACGGCATTGGGCCCCACCAAATATCGCTGTAAATTCTGTTGGCTACTGGGACCTGAGGTAGTTGGTTCACTAGGACGTGTGGCTGTGGCAGAACGGCCACGTCCTCTCCCAGCACCAGAGGGTCCACTAACACCACCACGACCATGTCCACGTCCGCGTCCCTTATTAAATGTTTTCCTCATTGTTCCCGTTCACCACAATTTTGAGAATGGCAAATTTGGGAATGGTTTTTCAACCCAGAAAAAAAAGTGTGCTTTTACGGTCACTACAAATAACTTGA
Organism: Bufo bufo; assembly: GCF_905171765.1. Classification (NCBI taxonomy): domain Eukaryota; kingdom Metazoa; phylum Chordata; class Amphibia; order Anura; family Bufonidae; genus Bufo; species Bufo bufo. Next base: position 56,022,076 of record NC_053391.1, read on the forward strand.
CCAGCTAAAACAGTACAGATTTTGTTAAATAGAGATGTGAGGCCTGTTTTTTTTTGCGCTGTGTGACAGGTATAGGTTTAATCACAGAATCAGACTTCTATCAGCACGCTAGCGTGTGTCTTAGGTTTTTCTGAATGACACTATCAGTACCTTTAGTGTAAGATATTCTTTTTGGGATAGATTTCAAGTAGGCCTCAAATACCAGAAACTAGTTATTTTGAGAATGGCAAATTTGGGAATGGTTTTTCAACCCAGAAAAAAAAGTGTGCTTTTACGGTCACTACAAATAACTTGACCAGCTAAAACAGTACATACAAGTTGGTGAGGCCAACATAGAGTCAGTTTGGGTTACGTTGCAGTTTGCTAACCATGCAGTAACTCGTGTAGGTGTGATATATAGACCACCTGGTCAAGTTAAAGAACTAGATGATCTACTAGTTGAAGAAATAGCTAAAATGATAATGAAAGGAGAAGTTATCATTATGAGAGATTTCAATCTTCCAGATATAAACTGGAAAACCAAAATAGCAAGTTCTACCAGGAGTACAGATATTCTAAATTCCCTACTGGGGTTATCTCTACAACAAGTGGTTGAGGAGCCAACCCGGAGGGAGACCATTTTGGATTTGGTATTCACAAACGGGGATTCGGTATATGATGTCATTGTAGGCGAAACCTTGGGATCTAGTGATCACCAGTCAGTGTGGTTTAATATAAGAACTGTGAAAGAGTCCCACCACACAAAAACAAAAGTTTTAGATTTTAGAAAAACAGACTTTTCAAAAATGAATTTAGTCATATATGAGTCCTTGTCAGACTGGAACGGATTACATGGAGTCCAGGAGAAATGGGACTACTTAAAAGGTGCATTATTGAAGGCAACAGAAAATTGCATTAGACTTGTCAGTAAAAGCAAAAAAAGGAGGAGACCACTGTGGTACTCAGCAGAAGTGGCCCAAATCATTAAAAATAAAAAGCTAGCATTTTGTAATTATAAAAAAACCCAGAGCAATGAAGATAAGGAAATCTACAAGATTAGGCAGAGAGAAGCCAAGCAAGTTATAAGAACTTCTAAAGCGCAGGCAGAAGAAAAACTAGCTCAGTCTATGAAAAAAGGGGATAAGACATTCTTCAGATATATAAATGAAAAAAGGAAATTAAAACAAGGAATAACTAAATTAAAAACAAAGGACGGAAGGTATGTAGAAGAGAATAAAGGGCTAGCCGACTGCCTTAATGAATACTTCTGTTCAGTTTTTACAAAAGAAAAAGGAGAAGGACCTCCACTAGAAAGAATGACTAATAAATCGTTTGATGCATGTATCTTTACAGAGGAAGATGTTCTAAGTTTGCTGTCTAAGGTGAAGACAAATAAGTCACAGGGGCCTGATGAGATACACCCAAAATTATTAAAAGAGCTTAGTGGTGAGCTGGCAAAACCGTTAACAGATTTATTTAACCAATCATTAGTAACAGGAGTCGTCCCGGAAGATTGGAAATTGGCAAATGTCGTGCCCATTCACAAGAAAGGTAGTAGGGAGGAATCGAGCAACTATAGACCAGTGAGTCTGACATCAATAGTAGGCAAATTAATGGAAACCCTATTAAAGGATAGGATTGTGGAACATCTAAAATCCCATGGATTGCAAGATGAAAAACAACATGGGTTTACTTCAGGGAGATCATGTCAAACAAATCTTATAGATTTTTTTGACTGGGTGAATAAAATAATAGACGGTGGAGGTGCAGTAGACATCGCATATCTAGATTTTAGTAAGGCTTTTGACACTGTCCCACATAGAAGACTTATCAATAAACTGCAGTAATTGAGACTGGACTCCCATATTGTTGAGTGGATTAGGCAGTGGCTGAGTGACAGACAACAGAGGGTGGTAGTCAATGGAGAACATTCAAAACAAGGTCATGTTACCAGTGGGGTTCCACAGGGATCTGTACTGGGACCGATTTTGTTTAATATCTTCATAAGTGATATTGCAAAAGGCCTCGCTGGTAAGGTTTGTCTTTTTGCTGATGACACAAAGATATGTAACAGGGTTGATGTTCCTGGAGGGAAACGCCAGATGGAAAAGGATTTAGGAAAACTAGAAGAATGGTCCGAACTCTGGAAACTGAAATTTAATGTGGATAAGTGCAAGATAATGCACCTGGGGCGTAAAAACCCAAGGGCAGAATATAGAATATTTGACACAGTCCTGACCTCAGTATCTGAGGAAAGGGATTTAGGAGTAATTATTTCAGAAGACTTAAAGGTGGGAAGACAATGTAATAGAGCAGCACGAAATGCCAGCAGAATGCTTGGATGTATAGGGAGAGGTATAAGCAGTAGAAAGAGTGAAGTGCTTATGCCGCTGTACAGAACACTGGTGAGACCTCACTTGGATTATTGTGCGCAGTACTGGAGGCCATATCTCCAGAAGGATATAGATACTCTAGAGAGAGTTCAGAGAAGAGCTACTAAACTAGTACATGGATTGCAGGATAAAACTTACCAGGAAAGGTTAAAGGACCTTAATATGTATAGCTTGGAAGAAAGAAGAGACAGAGGGGATATGATAGAAACTTTTAAATACATAAAGGGAATCAACTCGGTAAAGGAAGAGAGCATATTTAAAAGAAGAAAAACTACCACAAGAGGACACAGTTTTAAATTAGAGGGGCAAAGGTTTAAAAGTAATATAAGGAAGTATTACTTTACTGAGAGAGTAGTGGATGCATGGAATAGCCTTCCTGCAGAAGTAGTAGCTGCAAATACAGTGAAGGGGTTTAAGCATGCATGGGATAGGCATAAGGCCATCCTTCATATAAGATAGGGCCGGGGGCTATCCATAGTATTCAGTATATTGGGCAGACTAGATGGGCCAAATGGTTCTTATCTGCCGACACATTCTATGTTTCTATGTTTCTATGTTTCTATGATTTGGTTAAATAGAGATGTGCGGCCTGTTTTTTTTTGCGCTGTGTGACAGGTATAGGTTTAATCACAGAATCAGATTTCTATCAGCACGCTAGCGTGTGTCTTAGGTTTTTCTGAATGACACTATCAGTACCTTCAATGTAAGATATTCTTTTTGGGATAGATTTCAAGTAGGCCTCAAATACCAGAAACTAGTTATTTTGAGAATGGCAAATTTGGGAATGGTTTTTCAACCCAGAAAAAAAAGTCTGCTTTTAAGGTCACTACAAATAACTTGACCAGCTAAAACAGTACAGATTTGGTTAAATAGAGATGTGAGGCCTGTTTTTTTTTGCGTTGTGTGACAGGTATAGGTTTAATCACAGAATCAGACTTCTATCTGCACGCTAGCGTGTGTCTTAGGTTTTTCTGAATGACACTATCACTAGCTTCAATCTAAGATATTATTTTTGGGATAGATTTCAAGTAGGCCTCAAATACCAGAAACTAGTTATTTTGAGAATGGCAAATTTGGGAATGGTTTTTCAACCCAGAAAAAAAAGTGTGCTTTTACGGTCACTACAAATAACTTGACCAGCTAAAACAGTACAGATTTGGTTGAATAGAAATGTCAGGTCTATTTTTTAGGCGCTGGGTGACAGGCTCAACTTGCCCCTGATGTAATATATGGCCAAAAAATAACCACACTGTTGATGGTTAAATGCACTTGGGTGACACAGGCTCAGCCTGCACCAGATGTAGTATATGGCCAAAAAATAATCAGACTGTCGATGGTTAAATGCACTTCGGTGACACAGGCTCAGCCTGCAGCTGATGTAGTATATTGCCAAAAAATAACCAGACTGTTGATGGTTAAATGCACTTCGGTGACACAGGCTCAGCCTGCAACTGATGTAGGATATAGCACAAAATAACCACACTATCGATGGTTAAATACACTTGGTGATAGCTTGTGCTGGCACACCACAAGTCACAAAATGGCCGCCGATCACCCCAGAAAAAAAGTGATCTAAAAACGCTCTGGGCAGCCTCAAAAAAGTGAGCAAGTCAATAATAGCACTTCAATGATCCACAGCTGGACATCGATCACAGAATGAAGTCTTTTGGAGGAGTTAATCTGCCTAATCTCGCCCTAACGTCGCAGCTGCAACCTCTCCCTATACTGATCATAGCAGAGTGACGTGCGGCGCTACGTGACTCCAGCTTAAATAGAGGCTGGGTCACATGCTGCACTGGCCAATCACAGCCATGCCAATAGTAGGCATGGCTGTGATGGCCTCTTGGGGCAAGTAGTATGACGCTTGTTGATTGGCTGCTTTGCAGCCTTTCAAAAAGCGCCAAGAAAGCGCCGAACACCGAACCCGAACCCAGACTTTTTACGAAAATGTTCGGGTTCGGGTCCGTGTCACGGACACCCCAAAATTCGGTACGAACCCGAACTATACAGTTCGGGTTCGCTCATCCCTAGTGATAACCAACATGGGTTTACCAAGGACAGAAGTTGTCAGACTAACCTGATTTGTTTTTATGAGGAAGTGAGTATTAGCCTGGACAGAGGGGCGGCTGTGGATGTAGTGTTTCTGGATTTTGCAAAGGCTTTTGATACTGTCTCTCGTAGACGTTTAATAGGTAAAGTAAGGTCTATAGGCTTGGAAAGTATAGTTTGTAATTGGATTGAAAACTGGCTGAAGGACTGTGTCCAGAGAGTTGTGGTCAATGATTCCTATTCAGAATGGTCCCGGGTTATAAGTGGTGTACCCCAAGGTTCAGTGATGGGTCCTTTATTATTTAATTTATTTATAAATTATATTGAGGATAAGATTAATAGCACCATTTCTATTTTTGCAGATGACACTAAGCTGTGTAGAACTGTACAGTCTATGGAAGATGTCCATATGCTACAAGCAGACTTGAACACTCTGAGTGATTAGGCATCAACTTGGCAAATGAGGTTCAATGTGGACAAATGTGCAGTTATGCATCTTTGTGGTAATAATTAGAGATGGCCCGAATAGTTCGCTGGCGATTAGTTCCCGGCGAACATAGCTTGTTCGCGTTCGCCGCGGCGGGCGAACATATGCGATGTTGGGTCCGCCCCTATACAACATCATTGAGTAAACTTTGACCCTGTACCTCACAGTCAGCAGACACATTCCAGCCAATCAGCAGCAGACCCTCCCTCCCAGACCCTCCCACCTCCTGGACAGAATCCATTTTAGATTCATTCGGAATCTGCATTCTCGGTGAGAGAAGGGACAGTGCTGCTGCTGCTGATTCAATAGGGAAAGCGTTAGCTAGGGCAGTGATCTGTGTCCACAGACTCATCTGCTGTAAGGACAGCATCCTGACAGCACCCTAAAAAGCCCTTTTCAGGGCTGGTACATCAGTCTGCTTTTTTAAAAAATTTTATATAAACATATATTGCAGTTGCCTGCCCGTGTGTGAGAGGCTGCAGGCTCAGTCACAGACAGTACTGTGTGCACACCATTCATACAGGGTGTGACAGAAAATACCTTGCAGATAAAAAAATATTCTATTTAATCTTTTTCTGTGATATAATCACAGTTGCAAGCCTGTGTGTGTCAGGCCCACAGACTGTACTGTGGCCACTGGCTAGGCCTCCACTCATACCGTTACAGGGTGTCACTCACTCAAATACCTTTCAGATAAAAAACATTCTATTTAATATTTTTCTGTGATATAATCACATTTGCAAGCCCGTGTGTGTCAGGCCCACACAGACTGTATTGTGGCCACTGGCTAGTGGCTAGGCCTCCACTCATACCGTTACAGGGTGTCACTGACTCACAAATACCTCGCAGATAAAAAAAAATTATATTTAATATTTTTCTGTGATATAATCACATTTGCAAGCCCGTGTGTGTCAGGCCAACACAGACTGTATTGTGGCCACTGGCTAGTGGCTAGGCCTCCACTTATACCGTTACAGGGTGTCACTCACTCACAAATACCTCGCAGATAAAAAAAAATTCTATTTAATATTTTTCTGTGATATAATCACAGTTGCAAGCCAGTGTGTGTCAGGCCCACACAGACTGTACTATGCCCACTGCCCACCACTTATATAGGGTGGCACAGTACCTTGCACGCATAGTAACACTTATCTAATAAAAAATAACAGGCAGAGGCAGGCCACCCCGCAGGGGCCGTCGTGGTCGTGGTGCTGTGATTTCCACTGGCCCTGGAATAATGCCCAGTGTTCAGAGGCCACGTACCCTGAACCCCAAAAATTCTGAGAAAATAGTTGACTGGCTTGCACAGGACACCCAATCTTCAACAGCTTCCGCTAAGAACCTTGACGCACCATCCTCCTCCAGCTCAGCTTTGGTCACCTGCTCTCAAGTTACCACTCTCCCAACCGCCGCCACCACCACCACTACCACCACAGCCACCACAGCCGCTTCACTTAATCCCTCAGAGGAGTTATTTACACATCAGTTGGATGAAATTAGTGATGCGCAACCATTATTGCCAGAGGATGGAGATAACAGGGATATGTCTCAGTCAGGCAGCATTACACACATGGATGTACAGTATGATGATGATGATGATGTTGTACCCGCTGCTGCTTCCTTTGCTGAGGTGTCAGATACAAGTGAAGTGGTTGATGATGACGATGTGTCCGTGGATGCCACGTGGGTGCCTGCTCAAAGAGAAGAAGAAGAGGGGGATAGTTCAGAAGGGGAGACAGAGAGAAGGAGGAGACGAGTTGGAAGCAGGGGGAGGTCGTCGCAAGGAGCTATTGGCACAGTCAGACAGCATGTATCGGCACCCGGGGTCAGCCAGACAGCACACCAATCAACGCATGCCGTTGCCACCACCAGAATGCCGTCATTGCAAAGCTCAGCAGTGTGGCATTTTTTTTGTGTGTCTGCCTCTGACAAAAGCGATGCCATTTGCAACCTGTGCCAAAAGAAACTGAGTTGTGGGAAATCCAACACCCACCTAGGTACAACTGCTTTGCGAAGGCACATGATCGCACATCACAAACGCCTATGGGATCAACACATGATGACGAGTAGAAGCAGCACACAAGCTCAAAGCCACCATCCTCCTCCTGGTCCAGCATCTTCAGCCACGTCAACCACTGCTGTCCTCCTTGCCCCCTCTCAACCACCCGCCACTCCGCCTCTCACCTTCAGCAGTTCCATCTCATCTGCCCACAGTCAGGTGTCTGTAAAGGAAATGTTTGAGCGTAGGAAGCCAATGTCACAGAGTCATCCCCTTGCCCGGCGTCTGACAGCTGGCTTGACGGAACTCTTAGCCCGCCAGCTTTTACCATACCAGCTGGTGGAGTCTGAGGCCTTCAAAAAATTTGTCGCTATTGGGACACCACAGTGGAAGGTACCCGGACAATTTTTTTTTTCAAAAAAGTCTATCCCAAACCTCTACTCAGTGATTGAAAAGAAAGTCATGGCATCTCTGGCATACAGTGTTGGGGCTAGGGTCCATCTGACCACTAATACCTGGTCTGCAAAGCACAGTCAGGGCAGGTATATCACCTACACTGCGCATTGGGTCAACCTGCTGATGGCTGCAAAGCATGGAATGCGTGGCTCTGAAGCGGAGTTGGTGACACCGCCACGACTTGCAGGCAGGCCTACTGCCACCTCCTCTACTCCTCCTACTCCATCCTCTTCCTTAACCTCCTCGGCTGAGTCCTCTTCTGCTGCGGCGTCTGGCTGCACATCAACTGAATCCCCCCAGCTCCCCAGGGGCTATTCCACATCCCGGATACGACAGTGTCACGCTGTCTTAAGGTTGACTTGCCTGAAAGCAGAGAGCCACACCGGACCAGCACTCCTGTCCGCCCTGAACGCACAGGTGGATCAGTGGCTGACCCCGCACCAACTGGAGATCGGCAAAGTGGTGTGTGACAATGGAAGCAATTTGTTGGCGGCATTGAATTTGGGCAAGTTGTCACATGTGCCGTGCATGGCACATGTGTTGAATCTCATTGTACAACGCTTTGTGTCTAAGTACCCAGGCTTACAGGACGTCCTCAACCAGGCCAGGAAGGTGTGTGGCCATTTCAGGCGTTCCTACATGGCCATGGCCCACTTTTCAGACATTCAGCGCCGAAACAACATGCCAGTCAGGTGCTTGATTTGCGACAGCCCGACACGTTGGAATTCAACACTCCTAATGTTCGACCGCCTGCTCCAACAAGAAAAAGCCGTCAACGAGTATTTGTATGACCGGGGTGCTAGGACAGCCTCTGCGGAGCTGGGAATTTCTTTGCCACGTTACTGGACGCTCATGCGCAATGCCTGAGGAGGTGACAAACCTAGACAGTTGCACCGAAGGCACCATCAGCGACCTCATCCCATTTGTTTTCTTCCTGGAGCGTGCCCTGCGAAGAGTGCTGGATCAGGCAGTAGATGAGCGTGAAGAGGAAGAGGAAGAGTTGTGGTCACCATCACCACCAGAAACAGCCTTGTCATCATCGCTTGCCGGACCTGCGGCAATGCTGCAAGAGGAGTATTAGGAAGAGGAGTCAGAGGAGGAATGTGGCTTTGAGGAGGAGGAAGACCAACCACAGCAGGCATCCCAGGGTGCTCGTTGTTGTCACCTATCTGGGACCCGTGGTGTTGTACATGGCTGGGGTGAAGAACAGACCGTCAATGACATCAGTGAAAACGAGGAACGGGAAATTAGTAGCTCGGCATCCAACCTTGCGCAAATGGGGTCTTTCATGTTGTCATGTCTGTTGAGGGACCCTCGTATAAAAAGGATGAAGGAGAACGACCTGTACTGGGTGGCCACGCTACTAGACCCCCGGTATGAGCAGAAAGTGGCGGAAATGTTACCAAATTACCGAAAGTCAGAAAGGATGCAGCAGTTCAAAACAAAACTAAAAAATATGCTTTACACAGCTTATAAGGGGGATGTCACAGCACAACGGGAATCTAACAGGGGAAGAGGTGAAAGTAATCCTCCTCCTACCACGACCACGGCGGCAAGGACAGGACGCTTTACAGATGTGTTGTTGATGGAGGACATGCAGAGCTTTTTCAGTCCTACACATCGCCACAGCACTTCGGGATCCAGCCTTAGAGAACTACTCAACCGACAGGTAGCAGACTACCTCACCTTAACTGCAGATATCGACACTCTGAGGAGCGATGAACCTCTTGACTACTGGGTGTGCAGGCTTGACCTGTGGCCTGAGCTATCCCAGTTTGCGATAGAACTTCTGGCCTGCCCTGCTTCAAGTGTCCTGTCAGAAAGGACCTTCAGTGCAGCAGGAGGCATTGTCACTGACAAAAGAAGTCGCCTCGGTCAAAAAAGTGTTGATTACCTCACCTTCATTAAGATGAATGAGGCATGGATCCCGAAGGGACTGACAGTGGGGGATACGTTTGACTAACAAAAGGCCTGATGACATGCCTTGGCCTCAAAATGGTCCCCACGCTGCTGTATTTAATATCTGCATACTGGATGACTTTCGTGAATTCTCCGCCACCAACTAGGGTTCAAGCCGCAATGTTTTAGTCACCTTTCTTCCTGGCGGCTGCAACAATAACATTATTTTTCAGGCATGTGTACATGCCTAATTTTTCTGGCCTCTGGTGCTGCACTGTGGCTGCAAAAACAAAACAAAAAAAAAGGCACATACAAGTGTCAATTCCTCTTCGTGATCGTTATCTTGTTGTGATGAAGGGGCTTGCGTATCACAATGAAGCGATCATCACCTCTATGAGTGTGTTGGCAATGTTGCCACACCCCAGATGATAAGGCCGTTGCTTCATTATGATCAGACCAAAAGCGATCGGCTGGATAATTTTTCATAGAAAAAACATAAATTTATATATTTTTTTTAAGTTGTATGGGTGGGTTTTTAATACATAAAATTAAAAAAATCATAATAAAGTCTCTTAATAGTTTATTAGAAATAATGCAGACAATTTAAAAAATCCCCATCAATTCCAATACAAAGCAAGTACAAAGCTCAGAACTAAATTATTGCAGGGTGTCGTAATGGTTCGTTAATTCGACAATGGTTAATCAATTCGACACACGTCCCCGGATAGGGGACGTAACAGGGATTAAACTGATAGGAATAGTACTAGTTAAGACACCACTCATATAGGGTGTCACAGCACATTGCTCCGTGCACGCGCAGTGCCCCAATTTGGGAGTAAGAGGACCGACCAAGCTGCTTTTTCCATCTCTCGGTTCCTAAAATCAATTCAGTTTGGTGTATCAGAGTTTGGTCTGTCACTGTGAAGGCAGTCGAAGGTACCCGGCCTAAATTTTCTTTTCACAAAAGGCAATCCCACCCTGATATGGGACGTAACAGGGATTAAACTGATGAGAATAGTACTACAGAAAATACCACTCATATCGGGTGTGACAGTAAATTGCACGGCGCAGACGCAGTGACCGTGGCGTGGATTCAAACAAAGGGGAGGGAGCCCGCGTTTTTTAACCATCTCCCCGTTCGAAAAATCAATTTAATAAATAGACCCCAGATTGGGGACGGAACTGGGATTAAACTGATGAGAAGAGAGAACTACAGAAAATACCACTCATATCAGGTGTGACAGTAAATTGCACGGCGCAGACGCAGTGACCGTGGCGTGGATTCAAACAAAGCGGAGGGAGCCAGCGTTTTTTTAACCATCTCCCCGTTCGAAAAATCAATTTAATAAATGGACCCCAAATTGGGGACGTAACAGGGATTAAACTGATGAGAAGAGAGAACTACAGAAAATACCACTCATATCGGGCGTGACAGTAAATTGCACAGGGCAGATGCAGTGACCGTGGCGTGGATTCAAACAAAGGGGAGGGAGCCAGCGTTTTTTTAACCATCTCCCCATTCGAAAAATCTATTTAATAATTGGACCCCAGATTGGGGACGTAACAGGGATTAAACTGATGAGAAGAGAGAACTACAGAAAATACCACTCATATCGGGTGTGACAGTAAATTGCACGGCGCAGACGCAGTGACCGTGGCGTGGATTCAAACAAAGGTGAGGGAGCCAGCGTTTTTTTAACCATCTCCCCGTTTGAAAAATCTATTTAATAAATGGACCCCAGATTGGGGACGTAACAGGGATTAAACTGATGAGAATAGTACTACAGAAAATACCACTCATATCGGGTGTGACAGTAAATTGCACGGCGCAGATGCAGTGACCGTGGCGTGTATTCAAACAAAGGGGAGGGAGCCAGCGTTTTTTTAACCATCTCCCCGTTCGAAAAATCAATTTAATAAATGGACCCCAGATTGGGGACGTAACAGGGATTAAACTGATGAGAATAGTACTACAGAAAATACCACTCATATCGGGTGTGACAGTAAATTGCACGGCGCAGATGCAGTGACCGTGGCGTGGATTCAAACAAAGGGGAGGGAGCCAGCGTTTTTTTAACCATCTCACAGTTCGACAAATCTATTTAATAAATGGACCCCAGATTGGGGACATAACAGGGATTAAACTGATGAGAAGAGAGAACTACAGAAAATACCACTCATATAGGGTGTGACAGTAAATTGCACGATGCAGACGCAGTGACCGTGGCGTGGATTCAAACAAAGGGGAGGGAGCCAGCGTTTTTTTAACCATCTCCTCGTTCGAAAAATCTATTTAATAAATGGACCCCAGATTGGGGATGGAACAGGGATTAAACTGATGAGAAGAGAGAACTACAGAAAATACCACTCATATAGGGTGTGACAGTAAATTGCACGGTGCAGACGCAGTGACCGTGGCGTGGATTCAAACAAAGGGGAGGGAGCCAGCGTTTTTTTAACCATCTCCCCGTTCGAAAAATCAATTTAATAAATGGACCCCAGATTGGGGAAGTAACAGGGATTAAACTGATGAGAATAGTACTACAGAAAATACCACTCATATCGGGTGTGACAGTAAATTGCACGGCGCAGATGCAGTGACCGTGGCGTGGATTCAAACAAAGGGGAGGGAGCCAGCGTTTTTTTAACCATCTCCCCGTTTGAAAAATCAATTTAATAAATGGACCCCAGATTGGGGACGTAACAGGGATTAAACTGATGAGAAGAGAGAACTACAGAAAATACCACTCATATAGGGTGTGACAGTAAATTGCACGGCGCAGACGCAGTGACCGTGGCGTGGATTCAAACAAAGGAGAGGGAGCCAGCGTTTTTTTAACCATCTCCCCATTCGAAAAATCAATTTAATAAATGGATCCCAGATTGGGGACCATACAGGGATTAAACTGATGAGAATAGTACTACAGAAAATACCACTCACGGGTGTGACAGTAAATTGCACGGTGCAGACGCAGTGACCGTGGCGTGGATTCAAATAAAGGGGAGGGTGCCAGCGTTTTTTTAACCATCTCGCCGTTCGAAAAATCTATTAAATTCACTTTTCGGGGACCCTTGGTGTTGTTCTACGTGGCTGGGTGGAGGAAGAAACCTTCAATGACATCAACGGGACATGGCTAGCTTGGTATCCAACCTTGTGCAAATGGGAAGTTTGCGGTTGGGCAAATGGACTGTTTGCGGTTGTTTGCGGTGCATTAAAAGGGGAGTTTGGTCTGTCAATGTCTGTGAAGCGGGCGTAACCCTTACACTACCTGATCGATACAACATCAAACCTGATCGTATACACACACTGGATGTTTTAAACCACGTTGTTCAAAAAAAAATTGGATTGTTAGGTGATTTATGCCCTTTATGGATTAAAATCCAACTCTGCGTCAACTATGTAATTTTCCATGGGAGTTTTGCCATGGATCCCCCTCCGGCATGCCACAGTCCAGGTGTTAGTCCCCTTGAAACAACTTTTCCATCACTACTGTGGCTAGAAAGAGTCCCTGTGGGTTTTAAAATTCGTCTGCCTATTGAAGTCTATGGCGGTTTACCCGGTTCGCCCGTTCGCAAACATTTGCAGAAATTTTATGTTCGCAACATCTCTAGTAATAATCTCTGTGCTTCATATGTCCTAGGTGATGTAACACTGGGAGAGTCACTTATAGAGAAGGATTTGGGTGTCCTTGTAGATGGTAGATTAAATATCAGCATACAATGTAAATCAGCTGCTTCTAAGGCCACCAGGATATTGTCATGCATTAAACGAGGCATGGACTCGCGGGGCAGGGATGTTATATTACCACTTTACAAAGCGTTGGTGCCGCCTCATCTGGTATTAATCTGACTGTATGATTTCAGGGTCAGTAATATTAAAGCAGAATAATTAGAGAAATTCAGTGATGGCATCACTATCTAAGAGTTTGATCCAAGGATCCCATGTTTGATTGTATCTAAGTTCTTTATCGTCTCTAATAAGTCTAAGTTTCTCATAATTATGCAAAGTATGCATCTCTTTTAGCCATTCTAGGATAGAAGGGGGTTCATTTTCTTTCCATAATCTTGGGATCAATAACTTGGCGTTTAACATATGTAAGGTTAAAGGATGTCAAATAGCAGAAGTGTGTATGTCAAATATACTAAATAGAATCAGGTTTGGGGGGATTTTAGCTGTCGTATTGAAAGTTTTGTTGATTATCATGGTGATGGTCTTCCAGAAAGTTTCTAGTTTTTTGCAGTGGATCCAGATATGACAAATAGTACCCCGCTCAATTTCACATCTCCAGCATAATGGGGATATGGGGTTCTGCACCAACGAGAGACTATCTTAAAATGGGATTCTTGTACTTTGGGGCTAATGGATCTAGATCTTGCATTTGAGATGATATCTTTTATCTCAGAGTTGTTGAAATCCCTACCTAGTTCTGTTGTCCATTTTAATAGATACAAAGGTGGGGAGGTGGGAATATTTATTATGTTGTATATAGAGGAAGTGGCTTTTTTGACTGGGGTGTTTGTTTTAATGCATTTTTGTATCAAGGTTAATAGACTAGCGGAAGCTCAAGACTAGAGATGTACAAATTCTGAAAAAGGCTACATACAAATCCTTCCATTTATCAGACCACGCCCCACTATAAGTGCAGCTCTCTCCCGGCGAGGTTAAGAAAGGTAATTATGCCCATGGTAATAAGGAGTATGTGGGCGCGGTGCATCGGTGAAGTCAGGAGAGGTCGCCGACAAACCTGATATCCGGTATGCGTTCCACTCCGGAACGCAACAGGAAGTCGCGTGTCCGGGTGGAACGCAACCCGGAACACACAGGGAGGCAGAGAACGCCACCAACACCAGCGATCCATCAACCCGCATTGAATGTAATTTAAAGTTATATACATAAATAATAAAAGCCCAATTGAGTGCCTGAAAGCATATGAAATGACTGAGTACCATAATGTAAATACACATAACAAGTGAAATCGAAGCATAAACATGATCATAACAAATAGAAAATTTGAAGCAAATATGAAACCACCACAGTATATAGACAATATTATAGGTGATAAAAATACTATGATGAAACAATGTGGTACTATGATGACATACATGATTCAAGTAGAAATGCCCAAAAATAAATTAATTACATAAATTTATAACATAGATACATGATTGTCAAAACTAGTAGTGAGAGTATAATCTAATGAATTCAGCTCAGGGGGCCCGCAAATGGGAAGCCCCTGTGCCCCCACTTATGCAAATCTCTTCCTGGGCTGGTGGAAGGACTTGATTGTGTTCCCTGATTACCATACATGGTTGGGTGACAAGATTGTATTTTGGACATGTTACATTGATGACGTGTTCTTGGTCTGGAATGGTAATGTATCTGAGTTTAAGACGTTTATTGGTACCTTGAATAACAATGATATAGGATTATCTTTTACCTTTGAATTCGATCCTGACACACTGACGTTTTTGGACGTCAAAGTCATCAAACAATCCGATAGATTTGCAACTACGATCTTCGGAAAATCGACCGCCACCAATAATTTATTACATTTGAACAGTTATCATCCTACTGCATTAAAAAGGGGTATCCCAAAGGGCCAATATCTTCGGATGTGAAGAAATTGTTCTGACCCGGAGGATTTTTTAGTGAATCTCGGGGGTTACTTTGTAGATTCCATGCGAGGGGCTACCTTACACGCGTTTTGAGGGAGGCATTTCAACATACGGAGATACAGGATAGAAACGGTTTGCTAGTCCAGAGAACATCTAGCCCTTTGAAAGCCAACATCATTAGAATAATCTCGACCTATGATGTAGCCAACTAAAGAATTAGAGACATTCTTAATAAATACTGGCCAATTCTTATGATGGATCTCCACTTTCACCATGACCTAGTATCACCTACATAAGGGGAAGAAGTCTAGGTGATTGCCTGGTGCATAGTCCTTATACACGCCCAAGACATCCCAGTACTTGGCTTGATCAAAAGCCTCTGGGCACTTTTAAAGGGTTTCTGTCATCAGAAAAATCGGGTTACATAATTACATAGTTAATACGGTTGAAAAAAGAGATACGTCCATCAAGTTCAACCAAGGTGAGAAGTCTGAGCCTCTAGGTGCTGCAGCAATGCCCTAGTAGCACCTAGAGGCTCATTAGCATATTATAAAAGTATTTTTTTTGAGGGAACGGCGGCAGGCAGGGAGATATAAGTCATACAGTTATGTTCTGCTGACATTAGCACATCGTTAATGTCAGCCAGATACATAACGATTATTCTGATGACAGAAACGCTTTAAGTGCGGTTTTTGACAAGCATGTCAGTTTATGAGGAACACAAAAAACAACATGTGTTCTGTCACTGGCTTTATATTTACGGTCAGGGACTTTAATAATTGCAGAAGTAAGGGCGTCATTTACCTTTGTCAATGCACATGTCCTAAGGATTATATTGGGAAAAATATAGAGAACTGTCTCAGCAGGATATGTGAGCATATTAATGACGTTAGGAAAAAGCATAACACCCTGGTGGCTGATCATGTTGTACAGATCCATGGAGGCGATCCTCATGTTCTCACCTTTTCAACATTAGAATTTATTCCTCCGTCCCCCAGAAAGGGTGACTGGAACCGTTGTATTTTGCAAAAGGAATCTGAATGGATCTATCGATTCCATTCTCAGCCACCAGGGGGTCTAAATGAAATGCTTATATTCACTTGCTTTATTTGAGGTAGGGTTCATCTTTTTCTGTGTGTCTGCTCTTCTATTATCGATGCATGAAGAGTCAAGTCTTGTACATGATAGAAAAAGGGTTGTTTTTTCTTATTTGGGTAGCTACAACCCTATATCAAGCTGGCATAATTTAAATGCCCAATTCCTAATTGTGGGTTGGTATCTATTTGGGGAGGGATACATTTAATAGTCTACCATCTAATTTGATGTGTATGCATTGGTTTGGCACGCAGGTCTGTCGCAATATTGGTCTTTTGCAATATTGTTTCATCTGCTATTTATGTGACCTTCCTTAGCTCCATTTTTATACCCTGTGTTAGTTAAAATAATGTTTTTTAGATGGGTGTTAGGTAGAGATACAATGAGCGTATCTTGTACTTTTGGTATATTCCCTTTTATCAGCAGGTAATTGTGTCTTTCTACCACTTTATCATGTGGTTTATCACATGATTCATCATGTGTGTTCCTGTTATTTCTCAGCATGTAATGTACCACGTGATCTCTCGTGTGTCTCTTCTATTCCTCAGCATGTGATTTATCATATGACTTATCACATGGTTTATCGCATGACTTATCACATGAAGTGTCACATGATTTATCACATGATTTGTGATTCTTATCAGGAATGGCTGTTTTTACATCCACCCCTTGGTGCGTCATCGTTCTAACCCATCCCAAAATGGGTATTTAAACCCACATGTGGATGTTTTAAGGTAGCTGCTATCCTGCTCAATTGAGATCCTTACATCTGGAGGAAATTGGTGCATGTGAGTGGTCCACATGGACCTTCCTATATTGTATTGCCTTGTTATTGGTTCTCCACTGCGCTGACTGTAGATAGCCTACATTGGTAATTTTTGGCGCCTACATGTATCTTTTTGCATCAGGTCGTTGCTCCATATTTTTTATGCTAAGGTATTGCTCTGTAAGGTCTCCAATAACAGGTAATTATCTTATCTATTGTTTTTGTTGTATTGCCCTCTTTGCCCCTAATGAACCTTTATCAATCTACTTGGGGAAATGCGTCGGGAATTAGGGTATTATTTCTTTCACAATTTTGGTAGGCCTTCTAGGGGCATATTAGCCTTAGGTACGAGGACAGAGGGCATCCACCATCAGGGTGTGCCTCTGGGCTGAGCCACTATCTAGGGTTCAGACAGGGTCATATTTCCTGCTATGTAGCCCTTATTTAACCCTTATGCCAAGTTTATCACTGATTATCGGTATAGCAGTGCTACATTGGGATATACATTGATAGCCCTAACTGGGCTCTTTTTATATAATATATATTAAAAGTAGTGATGGACGAACATCGGCCGGGACAATTCTTGAACGAGATCCAATGTTCGCGAACCTCAAGGTCGCGAAGGGCCCCATTAACTTTAATAGCAGGAGAACCTCTAAAACCTTCAGGTTATATTTGCAGCCACCAAATAGTTACTAAAAGTGCACATATAGTCCCACAACTTGGACAGTGACATACTAGAGAGGGATCAATGACAAAAATTCCCACAAAAAAATATGTATTTTAATCAGGGGCCATTTATATGCATCTTAAAGGGAAATTCTCAAAAATGTGCCCTGCTGGAGACTAGACAATTTTTACTTTAGTCCACGGGAGTACGGGCCCTAAAATTTAGGCATTCACCCTAAGAACAAGTAATTAAGTGGCTCGAGGTACATTATGCGTTCAATGGATAAACATTTTTAGGTGAAATTCGATAACACGTGGTCATCACAGGTGTTGAATTCCTCAGAGGCCCCAACAATTAGGCATTCACCGTATAGAAAAGATCAAGTGATTATGTGGCTGGAGGTATATTAGATGGTCATTGGATAACATTGGATAACAATTTTACTACAGGCCAGTGGAGTACAGGCCCGAAACATTATGCAATCACCGTACAGAAAACATCAAGTGATTATATGGCTTGGGGGTATATTAGACGGTCATTGGATGTCAATTTTACTGCAGGCCAGTGGAGTACAGGCCCCAAACATTAGGCATTCACCGGACAGAAAACATCAAGTGATTATGTGGCTGTAGGTATATTAGACGGTTATTGGATATCAATTTTACTGCAGGCCAGTGGAGTACAGGCCCCAAACATTATGCATTCATCGTACAGAAAACATCAAGTGATTATGTGGTTAAAGGTAAATTAGATGGTCATTAGATATCAGTTTTACTGCAGGCCAGTGGAGTACAGGCCCCAAACATTAGGAATTCACTGGACAGAAAAGATCAAGTGATTATGTGGCTGGAGGTATATTAGGCGATCACCGTATAACAATTTTACTGTTGGCCAGTTAGATTATAGGCCCCAAAAATTATGCATTCACCGTACAGAAAAGATTAAGTGATTATATGGCTGGAGGTATATTAGATGGTCAGTGGATATAAATTTTACTGCAGGCCAGAGGAGTACAGGCCACAAACATTAGGCATTCACTAGACAGAAAAGATCAAGTGATTATGTGGCTGGAGGTACATTAGGCGATCACCGTATAACAATTTTACTGTTGGCCAGTTAGATTATAGGCCCCAAAAATTATGCATTCACCGTACAGAAAAGATTAAGTGATTATATGGCTGGAGGTATATTAGATGGTCAGTGGATATAAATTTTACTGCAGGCCAGAGGAGTACAGGCCACAAACATTAGGCATTCACTAGACAGAAAAGATCAAGTGATTATGTGGCTGGAGGTATATTAGACGGTCATTGGATATCAATCTTACTGCAGGCCAGAGGAGTACAGGCCTCAAACATTAGGCATTCACTGGAGGTATATTAGACGGTCATTAGATATGAATTTTACTACAAGCCAGTGGAGTACAGGCCCCAAACATTAGGCATTCACCTGACAGAAAAGAACAAGTGATTATGTGGCTGGAGGTACATTAGGCGATCATCGTATAACAATTTTACTGTTGGTCAGTTAGATTATAGGCCCCAAAAATTATGCATTCCCCGTACAGAAAAGATTAAGTGATTATGTGGCTGTAGGTATATTAGACGGTCATTGGAAAACAAATTTACTGCAGTCCAGTACAAATACATGTCAAATACATATGTTTAAAAGAATTAAAAATATAAAATTTGATTAAAAACATGGCTAACCAAATCACCCTTCTTGAATAAACCCCAAATGACAATAGGTGAAATTTGATAACACACTGTTGTGAGCTAGGCGAGTGCGCTTATCAGTCTCAATTCCCCCTGCTACGCTGATCGTCCTTTCGGACAGGATACTCGACGAGGGTCAGGCCAAGAGTTCCATGGCAAATTGTGCCAGCTATGGCCACAGGTCAAGCCTGCACACCCAGTAGTCCAGGGGTTCCTCGCTTCTCAGAGCATCCACATTGGCCGTTAACCCAATGTAGTCGGACACCTGTCGGTCTAGGCGTTCCCTGAGGCTGGATCAGGAGGGCAGCTGTCGATGGGTTGGCTGCAAGAATGATCTCATATCCGAAGTGACCAACACATCTTCAAACCGCCCTCTTATTACAGGCGCGGTATGATTGGTACCCGCACCTGTTTCGCTGTGGTGGAAATTCCTCTGCCAGCGCCCGCAACAGCAGAATGCAGTATCTCTCGCAGCAAGTCCTGGAAATTCTGCATTCTGACAGCCCTCTGTGATGCTAGTAACATGTGGGCCATTTTGTGTTTGTTTCGGGGATATAAGTATGTTGCCACCCAATACTTGTCCTTGCCTTTTATGCTTTTTATACAGGGATCCCTCTTCAAACACTGGAGCATGAAGGCCCCATTTGCACTAAATCGGAAGCGGTGGAGCACCCTGGCTCCTGCTCATCGCCCAGGAGAATGTCATCCTCGGTCTACTTCCCCCAGCCATGGACAACACCAGGGATCCCCAAAAAGTTTAAAGCCTGCTCTTCTTGCTCCTCCTCCTCCCCCCTAGCCACCATCCTCCTCTGACTCCTGTTGACTTGTCTCTGATGGAGTAGCCCACCCTTAGGAATTCATTCAGCATTGCGACTGTGGCAAAACCAACCTCGCCACAGTGTTTTGGAGAGGCCTGTTTATCCGCCTCTTGCCCCAGGATTATGGGCCATATACTAACTTTTAAACCCCTGAACCGATTCAAGTGAATTTTGGATAGGTTTGTCCCCAAGTTATACTGTTTAAATTGATGTTAGATATATGTATGGCCAATGTAAACTCACAAAGTTGTAACAATTTATAATAAGTGTAACTTGTCAGCTTGGGAGGAAAATGCTGGGTGTGTTTCTATTGTGCCATTGTCCCATTGTGTGTTTAAATGGTGATGTCTGTTCTGTTGTCCTCACATGTGTATTGGCGATCTCCCTTTGTCCTCAGAGATAATTGGATTGCTCCTCAGGTTGTCTCTGGGACAGAGAGGAGGAGACCATGATGCATTGTGGGGATATGTTGTCCTATGTCACAGTCTTCATTCTGGTCCTCTGGGGGCGTGAACGATTGGTTGCTGTAGTTACATTGTATGTGTTGTAAATTACTGATTGGTTGTATTTCAAACCCCTGTGGGCAGTACTATTTTTGTGGTTTATGAATAAAAGAGGCTGTACGTGAAGTACAGTCAGACCACTGCTTGACCCTCAACACGGAGCCTTGTCTCGTTATTGGGGGGATTCACTGTATGCTGTTAGAGGACCGATTGCCAGAAGTGTAAGCTGATCCCTGTTCGTCTGCTAGCAGCTATTCGTGAGGTTCCAGTTTGGAGTGCCACTTTGTATCCAGTTCGGGACATTGGTGTTCTGCAGTAGCTGTGCCTGTCTCTCAGAAAGGGGCTTATCGCCTAAACGGATTTTAACCCCTTGTCTGCTGAAACGGTCCGTTACATTGGTGGCAAGCAGCGGGATCGTTCCTACAGCCAGAAGGACAGCTACAGGAGACACCATTTTTTTGGATTCTACAATTTAAGGACAACGCATGTCCCAGTACAGCGTCCCTGACAGCAGCAGGATGGAACCAGCAGTGTTATACGAGGAGGAGGACCTGGGTGGCCGGGATGCATTAAGGAAAGGCATCTGGTACCAGGCCCTGGATAATCTACGATACCAGCGGGGTGAGAGTCTCCCCAGTGAAGAGCAGCGGTTGCAGAAGCAAGTGGCCCTGCGGATGCCCTTCCTAGGAGAGCAGCCCCTGGAGGAATGGGTGAAGGAACTAGAGCACCGGGTATGGCAGGAGCTATGGCTGGAGGATGCCTACCAGGCGCTTTGGTGGTATATGGCACAGTATATACCCTGGACAGCAGAACATGACAAGCCAGAGGGAGAGGAGTTTTATTGTCCTGGCTTGTTATGGGAGTCCTTTGCAGAGCCTGACTTCGGGAGCCCTGTACAGTCCAGACTTCAGGACATTTTCTATGAGAGGGAGGCTAGGCATGAGTGGGATGACCCCCATGAGGTAGAGCAAGACCTGGCTCACCTAGCAACCCTGGAGTGGGAACTGGAGCAGGACTACCGAGATCTCTTCCACTCCATTGAGAAGGCTCAGCAGGACAGTAAGGTGACAGACCCAGATCCAGACCCATTCAGCTGAGCAGATATTGTAGAGTGTTACTGGGAAGGACCCCAGGTGGCCGGTAGAGATGGGACCGAGGTCTCTCCACCGGTCCTGCAGGGAATTGGGAGCCCAGTCTCCATTCCCCAGCGGCAGTGTGAAGTTCAGGGAGAGGAGAGCAGCGCCCTCCCTCCCCAGCGGCAGGCTGAGTTACAGGGGGCAGAGGTAGTTGTTCCTGCCCCCCAGCAGCAGAGTGATATGCCGGGAAGGCAGTGTGAAATGCAGGGAGAGGAGAGCAGCGTCCTCCCTCCCCAGCGGCAGGCTGAGTTACAGGGGGCAGAGGTAGTTGTTCCTGCCCCCCAGCAGCAGAGTGATTTTTTTGGGAATTGGGAGCCCAGTCTCCATTCCCCAGCGGCAGAGTGTCCAGCAGGGAATAGAGAGCCCAGTCTCCTTTCCCCAGCAGCAGGACACTGTATTGGGAGCGGAGACGGTCGGTCGCCCTCCCCAGCGGCTGGAAGTATGTATGGGAGAGGAGCTCGTTACCCCCTCTTCCCAGCGGCAGCTTAACGCACCAGGGGGAGACAGTAAGCCCCACAACAGTGCAGATGGGACCGTGGTCTCTGCACTTACAGCACAGGGGGTAGAGACAAGCGGTCTCCCCCTCCAACAACCAGACTCCAAGCCAGGGAGCAACACAGAGACCGGGAGTACCAGCTTCCAACATAACCTTGGTGGACTCACTGGACAGAGACAGGCTACCAAATGCAACAGGTCCAGTATTGGGTTGTGGGTGGGCTGCCAGACTAACTCAGGTACCGACCGACGTGAGGTCAGGTATCTGGTTAGTCTTCCCTGGGGGGGGGGAGATGTGTGGCAAAACCAACCTCGCCACGGTGTTTTGGAGAGGCCTGTTTATCCGCCTCTTGCCCCAGGATTATGGGCCATATACTAACTTTTAAACCCCTGAACCGATTCAAGTGAATTTTGGATAGGTTTGTCCCCAAGTTATACTGTTTAAATTGATGTTAGATATATGTATGGCCAAGGTAAACTCACAAAGTTGTAACAATTTATAATAAGTGTAACTTGTCAGCTTGGGAGGAAAATGCTGGGTGTGTTTCTATTGTGCCATTGTCCCATTGTGTGTTTAAATGGTGATGTCTGTTCTGTTGTCCTCACATGTGTATTGGCGATCTCCCTTTGTCCTCAGAGATAATTGGATTGCTCCTCAGGTTGTCTCTGGGACAGAGAGGAGGAGACCATGATGCATTGTGGGGATATGTTGTCCTATGTCACAGTCTTCATTCTGGTCCTCTGGGGGCGTGAACGATTGGTTGCTGTAGTTACATTGTATGTGTTGTAAATTACTGATTGGTTGTATTTCAAACCCCTGTGGGCAGTACTATTTTTGTGGTTTATGAATAAAAGAGGCTGTACGTGAAGTACAGTCAGACCACTGCTTGACCCTCAACACGGAGCCTTGTCTCGTTATTGGGGGGTTTCACTGTATGCTGTTAGAGGACCGATTGCCAGAAGTGTAAGCTGATCCCTGTTCGTCTGCTAGCAGCTATTCGTGAGGTTCCAGTTTGGAGTGCTACTTTGTATCCAGTTCGGGACATTGGTGTTCTGCAGTAGCTGTGCCTGTCTCTCAGAAAGGGGCTTATCGCCTAAACGGATTTTAACCCCTTGTCTGCTGAAACGGTCCGTTACAGCGACTTTCTCATCTTCCAGCTCCTGCTCCTCGACGGCTTGATCAATGACACAACGCAATGCACGCTCCAGAAAGAAGGCGTAAGTTACGATGTCACTGATGGTGCCCTGGCTGCGACTGGCCAGTTTGGTGATCTCATCAAATGGCTGCAGAAGTCTGCATGCGTCACGCATAAGCAGCCACTGCTGTGGTGAAAAGAAACCAAGCTCCCCGGAACCTGTCCTGCTGCAGAGTTCATACAGGTAGTCGTTAACTGCACATTTCTGCTGAAGCAGCCTATCAAGCATATACAAGGTGGAGTTCCAGTGCATCGGGCAGTCACAAATCAGACGTCTGACAGGCAGGTGGTGTCGCCGCTGAACGTCAGCAAGGCGTGCAATGGCCGTGTAAGATCATCTAAAATGGCCAGAGATTTTCCTGGCCTGCCACATGATGTCCTGGACCCTGGGATATTTGACAACGAATTGCTGCATGACTAAGTTCAGGACGTGTGCCATGCACGGCCCTTGTGTCATTTTGCCCTGTTTCAGTGTGCTCAGAAGATTGGCACCGTTGTCGCACACAACTTTACAAACTGTGGGTTAGCCACTCATCGGCCTGTGACCGCAGAGCTGAAAGCAGTACAGGACCGGTGTGACTCTTGGCTTCCAAGCACAACAGCCACAGCACAGAAGAGCAACGACTCACCTGGCACATCGTATAGGTTCTTGGGATCTTGGGGGGTGCAGCGGAAGAGGCGGTAGCAGTGGAAAAGGAGGAGTCAGGCGAGGAGGAGACAAAGAATGGAGTTGGAGGAGGAGAAGAAGAGGCAGACCTGCATACAATCCGTGGCGGTAACACCAAATCCACACAGTGCAACGGGTTGCATGCTTGACAGCCATCAGAAGGTTCACCCAGTGGGCAGTAAAAGTTATGTACCTTCCCTCCCCGTGTTTTCTAGACCATGTGTCTGTGGTCAGATGTATCTTTGCACCAACACTGTGTGCCGGAGTTATATTCACTTGCCGCTGAACATGGCCATATAGCTCTGGGATGCCCTTCTGGGAGAAATATTTCCTTCCGGGGACCTTTCATTGCGGTGTGCCAATTGCAACAAATTTTCTAAAGGCCTTCGAGTCCACCAGTTTATATGGCAGTAGTTAGCGGGCTAGCAGTTCCAACAAGCCAGTGGTCAGCCATTGGGCAAGAGGGTTATCCGGCGTCATCAAGTTTTTACGTTCAAACATTTGGGCCATGGAAGCCTGCCTTTTGCCAGATGAACACGACGATGGCACGAAGGAAGGTGGAGTGGAGGAGAAATGGGAGAAGAGAGGAGAAGGAGAAGAGGCAGGACGTGGAGCGCCGGGAGTGTGGCTTTGTGGGTTCTGACGGTGTTGCTCCCACTGGGCTCAGTGATTGGAGGCCAGGTGCCTTCTTAAGGCGGTCGTCACTAGGAGAGTGTTGGACTTACCGCGACTTATGCGTTGACAGCACAGGCTGCAGATGGCAACACTATTGTCAGCAGCTCACACGATAGAAAAAGCCGTCCTGGGAGTGCCAGATTTGACTGTGCATGGTGGATGTCTCACTCCAGATACATTTGCAGTCTGCTTTTTGCCTCCTGTGCACTGCGAGTTCTGCCTGGTTCTCCTCCTTCTACCCCCTATCTGCTACTCTGTCTCTCCCTCTGAACTCCCCTCCTCTTCCTCTCTTGTGGGCACCCATGTGACATCCATCAACACGTCATCTTCGTCACCTTCACCACCACTGACATTAGAGATCTCAGAGTAGGCAGCAACAGTGTAGACCTCCGTCCTTTGGCCGATCTGGGTACTGTCATCAGACCGCTGGGTGGCGGCCGTTGCTACCTCCTCTTCCTGATCCGATGCCAAGAATGACTCGAGTGGAGGGGCTATGGTGGTGGTGGTGTAGTCTTTGGTGGTGCACACAGCAGAGAGTGAGGAGGGTGCAGATAGAGAGGATGAGGAGGGTGCAGAAGCAGAAGGCTGAATGAGCCACTCAACCAAGTTTGGTGCATCCTTTTACATAATCGCACACACCTTCTGCAACTTCCCACATAGGCTCCGGCCTGGTGCACCTGCCCAACCCTTACCACTCCTGTGGAATGGCCTGCCTCTTCCTCTGCCTGTCATTTTCAAAATGACCCTGTGACAAAGTCCCTATAGAAGAGCAGTATTTGTGAAAGCAGGTATATCGCACTCCTCAATTAATATTTGGTGGAAGCAGGTATATCAAACCTCTTAATCAATATTTGGTGGAAGCCGGTGTATCGCAGGCCTCAATCAATATTTGGTGGAAGCCAGTATATCAATCCCCTCTATCAGATTTTGTGTAAACAGGTATATAGAACCCCTTAATGAATATGTTCTGGAAGCTGGTATATCCAACCCCTTAATCAATATTTGGTGGAAGCTGGTGTATCTCAGGCCTCAATCAATATTTGGTGGAAGCCGGTATATCTATCTCCTCTATCAGTATTTTGTGGAAACAGGTATATAAAACCCCTTAATGAGTATTTGCAGGAAGCCAGTATATCAAATCACTTAATCAATATTTTGCGGAAGCTGGTGTATCACACCCCTCAATCAGTATTTTGTGGAAGCCGGTGTATCACACCCCTGGAAGCAGGTACAGTGGATATAAAAAGTCTACACACCCCTGTTAAAATGTCCTGTTTCTGTGATGTAAAATAATGAGACAAAGATAAATCATTTCAGAACTTTTTCCACTTTTAATGTGACCTATAAACTGTACAACTTAATTGAAAAACAAACTGAAATCTTTTAGGTAGAGGGAAGAAAAAATATAAACATAAAATAATATGGTTGCATAAGTGTGCACACCCTTAAACTAATACTTTGTTGAAGCACCTTTTGATTTTATTACAGCACTCAGTCTTTTTGGGTATGAGTCTATCAGCATGGCACATTTTGACTTGGCAAGATTTGCCCACTCTTCTTTGCAAAAACACTTCAAATCTGTCAGGTTGTGAGGGCATCTCCTGTGCACAGCCCACTTCAGATCACCCCACAGATTTTTAATCGGATTCAGGTCTGGACTCTGGCTGGGCCATTTCAAAACTTTAATCTTCTTCTGGTGAAGCCATTCCTTTGTTGATTTGAATGTATGCTTTGGGTCATTGTCATGCTGAAAGATGAAGTTCTTCTTCATGTTCAGCTTTCTAGCAGAAGCCTGAAAGTTTTGTGCCAATATTGACTGGTATTTGGAACTGTTAATAATTCTCTCTAGCTTAACTAAGGACCCAGTTCCAGCTGAAGAAAAACAGCCCCAAAGCATGATGCTGCCACCACCATGCTTCACTGTGGGTATGGTTTTCTTTTGGTGGTGTGCAGTGTTGTTTTTGTGCCAAAGATGTCTTTTGGAATTATGGTCAAAAAGTTCAACCTTGATTTCATCAGACCATAACACCTTTTCCCGCATGCTTTTGGGAGACTTCAGATGTGTTTTTGCAAAATGTAGCCTGGCTTGGATGTTTTTCCTTGTAAGAAAAGGCTTTCGTCTTGCCACTCTACCCCATAGCCCAGACATATGAACATTACGGGAGATTGTTGTCACATGTACTACACAGCCAGTACTTGCCAGATATTCCTGCAGCTCCTTTAATGTTGCTGTAGGCCTATTGGTTGCCTCCTAGACCAGTTTTCTTCTCGTCTTTTCATCAATTGTGGAGGGAAGTCCAGTTCTTGGTAATGTCACTGTTGTGCCATATTTTATCCACTTGATGATGACGGTCTTCACTGTGTTCCATGGTATATCTATTGCCTTGGAAATTCTTTTGTACCCTTCTCCTGACCGATACCTTTTAACAATGATATCCCTCTGATGTTTTGGGAGCTCTCTGTGGACCATGGCTTTTGCTGTGGGATGCGACTAAGTAAATTTCAGGAAAGACCAACTAGAGCAGCTGAACTTTATTTGGGGTTAATCAGAGGCACTTTAAATGATTGCAGGTGTATGCTGACTCCTATTTAACATGATTTTGAATGTGATTGTTTAATTCTGGACACAGCTACATCCCCAGTTATAAGAGGGTGTGCACACTTATGCAACCACATTATTTTAGTTTTTTTTTGTTTTCTTCCCTCCACCTAAAATATTTCAGTTTGTTTTTCAATTGAGTTGTACAGTTTGTAGGTCACATTAAAGGTTGAAAAAGTTCTGAAATTATTTATCTTTGTCTCATTTTTTTACAGCACAGAAACCTGACATTTTAACAGGGGTATGTAGACTTTTTATATCCACTGTATATCGCACTCCTTAACCAGTTTTTTTGGGGGGGGACAACAGGTATATCACACCAGTTGCAATTAGTTATTCCAATAGCATTTTCCCCTCTATGTAGCTGCAGTATCGCAGCAGAACCACACACAACTGCTGCACAATGCAAATGCACTATAATATACTTTCTATGTTAGAAAGTATATTATAAGTATATCACATTCACACCCCTCAGTATGTCACACCTATTGATAGCCCACCTATACCAGTCCTTAAAATGACTTTTGTGGCCCTATTAGCTAGCGTTTAGTGTCCCTAACAGCCTGTCCCTGCTCCACACAGCAACCTCTCCGTACACTGGCAATAAACAGAATGTAAAATGGCTGCTAGATCAGATTTATTTATAAGGCAGGGGGTGTGTCTACGTGCTGAAACGTCAAAATTGGCTGTCCTGTCCCACCTGATGGATGTGTCATGGGTCAAAGTTCGGCGCTATGCAAAGAAATATGACGCGTGCGAATATCGCCATATGTTCGCATGTTCGGCGAATTGCGAACAAGCAAAGTTCGCCACAAAACTTTTTGCTTTCTGTGATAATACTTAGATTTTTGCATGAACAACATATGTGATTATCTACCCTTTTTTTTGTCATTTTTTTTCAATAGGTTTCTAAAAATATTGAGCTGTTCTGTAACAAAGGGTTAACTATTTATCTAGCAGTGTGAATCATACTTTTTACTTTCATTTTTTGCCGGTCATCTAATAACCCTCATCTCTAATTTACTAAGAGGTCATAATTTTTTTTTTAAGCGGTTGCCTGGGTTCAGAGCTGAACCAGGACACAACCCGATCAGCACTCATTCACCAAGCTCTGATTCTTCCCTTTGCCCTTTGCTGTATTGTGTAGGGCAAGGGCTGTTCATTTACATTTGGACACTGCTAGGCAGAATGCTGAGCCTAGCTTACCCTTGGAGAGCTCGATGCAGATTCTCAAGAAAAATCCCTTTCCCTGCATGATTCAGCACAGGGCAAGGGTGAGCATCGCAACGTGAAAAGCTCCAATGCCCCACTCATTCATGGTGAATAAGAGCAGATCGGGATGTGTCCAGCTTAGCTCTGAACCTGGACAACTGCTTTAAGTCATATTCATATCAGTAAGATACGAACTAAGCCATTAATGATTGTTTATCATGTTAGGGAAAAGTGATTAGGAGTCCATCACATTAGCTGTCTGACAGGGCAGAGAGAAAATTATGATTCCTATGTTAGAGCATCTCAGCCCTGTACGGAAAAAGGGGCTCCATAAATTGCTGCATTTGCCGATGACGTCCTTATGATGACGGTTAACCCGAAAGTTTCTCTGCCACGTATTCAGATCCATCTTAATACATATAGTTTAGCTTCAGATTTTAAAATCAACGCCAACAAATCCTTAGTCCTCTGCTTGGGCATCCCTCAATAAACAAAGAACCAATTGATGGTTGACTCCCCATTTAACTGGTCCTCTTCTACAATTACGTATTTAGGAGTAAAAATTAGCCCCAAAATCCACGACCTTTTCTCACTCAATTACACCCCCTTAAGAACTTTATTATTTAATGCTATTGACAATCTGGCTCAATCCAACCCAACACTATCCTGGTTTGGCCGCAAAAACCTCCTTGCGTCATTCCTCGCCTCACCTATTTGCAACAAGTCCTACCTATTTCTGTCCCTAAACACTACTATGACTCAATTATCAAAAAGTTCAGATCCTTCATCTGGAGTGGAAAGAAAGCGAGATTTTCGTTCTCCCTCCTCACTAAACCCAGACAAGCAGGGGGAATAGGCCTCCCAAATCCTGAATTATATGGCAAGGCCATTCTTCTTTCCCAAGCTGTTGCATGGTTGCACCCTACCTCGCCTTCCCTAGCAGTAGAGACCGAGGTGGACATACTGAACAAGTCACCTAGAGCACTACTCCTAGGTTTTCAATCTGTCTTTCCCGGCCAACTAAGTCACTATCCAATCATCAAAGCCACATTAGAGGCTTGGAAGTGGCTTTCAGCTTCACACTGCTTCATCCCTTTCCCCTCCCCTTTACTGACAGTAAAGGACATAATTGACACAGCTCCCTCCTCATTAAGAACGTCGACATCCCAAGGACTTAAGTCTTCCCTAACTTCTATTATCTCACTAGCTCTTCCTTCTGGCGAGTGGATGGACCCAGAATCCACAAATACAATACTAAACCCCCACATATGCAATATTTTTTCCATATCATACCTTAGAGCTTATCTGAAACAACATGTTAGAATAGGGGATCTGACACGTCCACTAGTGTGGTTTGAATCATTAATTTCCCACCATTCTGCCCCTAAAAAACTCATATCGCAGATTTATGGCAAATTGCGGCTTCCGCCTTTGCTAGCTAAACCTTCCTTTGTGAGGTATTGGGAGAAGGACCTCAATATCGTTGTTCCGTTCAACTTCCTCCCCAGACTCCTTGGTTCCCCCCATGGGGCCTCCCGCTGTGTCCGAATTCAGGAAAACGGCTATAAGATTCTCACTAGATGGTATAATACGCCTGATAAGACATCATTATACTCTGAATCTGCTTGGAGGTGCCTTGGGGAGAAGGGGACTTTTTTCCATATCTGGTGGACGTGTCCCCTTATCCATAAGTGGTGGACTGAAATCTTCGCCTCTGCCAACAAGATTTGCGGCACCTCTATACCACCGTCTCCACAACTGGCCCTTTTATCCCTCTCTCTAGAAGAGCCTAAGGTAAAACCGTCATTTGTTTTCACTCAGATGTTAACGGCTGCCCGACTCCTGCTTCCTAAATATTGGCTGCAAACCCAGGTTCCAACCATGGAACAATGGATCCAAAAAATGGACCAACTTCATAGGTTTGAGGAGCTATCCTCTTGGGAAACACGCACACATGGGGTTTTTCTTAAAAAATGGTTCCTCTGGTCAAATTACAGGGCGCCCAAAGGTACGCTGGACCCTCTATTACATTGTACTGACTCCTAGATAATGTTAGTAGCTCTCCCTTTCCTAATGCCACATTACCCATCTCATCCTCCTGTTTACGTTTGGAGGTCTGATTGGGGCTTTTATTACATAAACCATCTTCTTCTGATTTGTGGGCACGCTCCCTAATCATTCCTCATATTGGCTATGGGTTTACCCTAACACTCAATACTATGTCTGATTGCTCTTATCATATGATACTTAGACCTCTTCATTTTCTCATTCTTATGCCTCTCCCTCATGACTGTTATGTAATGATTTAATTGTCAAATTGTAATTACCAAACCAACTTTGTATCCTCTGCATAATCGCTATGTACTTATAATTGTTTTCAGCCAGGCCTGCGTGCCTATACCTTGGTACCCTGTTACCCCTTGTTTTTCTTTGAAAATCACAATAAAAACATAAATAAAAAAAAAGAAAAAGGGGCTCCATATTTGTAATAAAGACCAATTTAAAAAAATGTTTTGCTCAAAGTACAATGCAATAATAAAAAAAATTGCACCTAAAGGTGTTTATAGCCTTTAATTATGTTACTTTATTAAAATAATGCATAACCAAGCACATCAGCAATGTATTACATTGATACATTGTGGGGAATAGTGTTCTGCCAAATAACTGCAACTAATTAAATGAACTACTGCCACAGTATTCTAAACAAGTAACACCCTTTCAATAATGGTACATTAACTCTTTCCTCATGTTTAGCCCATATGGATGTCTTGTATTTAAACAAAACATTCAATATGCCTCTCTCTGTAACACTCTGGATTTGATATCTCCGCCTCTAGGGGAAGCTGTCACCTTGTCGATAGCAAATGCTCTGAAGTTTCTTAATGAGCGATCGTGTACAGAAATAAAATGCCAAGCTGCATTAGAGACATTTAACTGGTGCGGATTTTCTATGTAATTTAAATGTTACAAGATCATGATTTTTAGCTTTCTTGAGGAACTCCGTACGTATTCGATACACAGTTTAATATATAGTATATTGTGCATTCCTAATTACAATTCTGATTTTTATTCGTTGTTTCTTTGATGTTTTAGTTGACAATTAATATCAATGGAATGGCTCATGAAATGTATGGGTATTACCAAGCAATGAAAAAAATACCTTTAGGGCTGTTAAACTGAGGCCCTGATTTATCAAGATTGATGTGTGCCACTGTGGCCTTGATGGGCCGTACGCTGCTGGAGCAGGCACAGGCCTTATCATAAATTAAATGCCTAATTCAGCCTTCCGTGCTGGCTTATAGTTCAGATTCTATTATTTATGCTAATTTCTGATTAAATAATGATAAATGTGCCGGGGCGGATGACCCATCCCCCTTCACCACCACGACCATTCCTCCTTTACGCAACACTGGTGAGGACGGCATAAAAATGTTGTGACAGCATTTAAAAAGTTACAACTTTTTAAAGCCTGAAAACTGGGATAAGGGAAATTATAAATTCCCTTAGCACTTAGAACTTTTATCAAGTGTGCAAATTAGCCCTCAAGTGTCCAAGTGCTCTCATCGGTAAATAATGCCTCCCACTTGGTGTTGATTGATGGCTTCAGAATGGGAGGTACTGATTTCTCCTTGCACAGGCGCCACATGTTTCTTATTTAGCTCTTCGAGGCATACTGGACATGAAAGTGGCTCTTGCGCAGTAAGTTACTGAGGCCATTGTCCACAGCAGGGGAGAACTGCACATGTGCAGGCGTGTTAGCACACTGCGCTGGACTTTAGCACCTTACCCAGAGACATAGCACAACACTGGAGCCACTAAACAACAGCAAATGGAGTGCATTGAGCAGGGTTTACTGATTATAGTTAAAGAGGCTATTCCATGACAATCATATAGTACACGACAATCTCTTCATAACGAAGCTAGAACCAGCCCTGTACCTCACATGGGTCCAGAGATCTCCCCATTTATTGCTCTGCTAGATTTATATCAAGCTGGAAGCTCAATGGAGTGTCTTTTCTGCTTCAACCTAGGGGGCATGTCCATGTTCTCCCTATCACAGTTTAGGAGACAGTTGAAGGATGTAACTGAGCATGTGCGGCCATCTCAGTGAGCAGGACAAAGAAATAAGAAAAAGAACAAACAGCAGGTGGCGCTATATAGACACATTTTATTGAATAACTCAGTGGCTCTACAATATTTTTAGTTATATGCAATTACAAAAGTATTCAGATCCAGGTGCTGGTTTAAAAACTGTAGAATTTTTTCATGGGACAACCCAGAGGCTTCGATAAAGACTCATGGGCCCTGGTGCAAAAGTTTAGCTTAGACTCCCTTCCCTCAGTGTTTTGTGGCCAAAGGCTGTGAAGCAGATAGCTTTCGTGCTGCCTGAGGCAAAAATTGAAACCCCAATGCCAAATTCTCGACATAACCCCTTCCCTCCAACCAGAAGTATAACTTGACCAGCATTTTTATAATGCCAGTATCTTCTTATGCATCTTTGGCCCCCTCGGGCTCCTGGGCTACCTCTGCACCCCCTATAGCTATGCCCCTAGGACAACCCCTTTGAAGCAGTTGCCAGGCTTGGGACTGACCTTTAGGGATTTGCATGCGTGATTCAATCTCTCTTTCTCTCCAAGTCTATCTGACCACAAAGGTCTAGTTTGAACATACGTTTAAGTCCTCTACCTGGCATTGTATATTGGTTTAGTAGTCAGAAAGAGCACCATTCTTTCTCCATTAGTACCTGACAACCTTATTGGCTGCTCCATGGGTGGCATGTAATTACTCAAACACCTTCCTTGTCTTTATCAGTGGTCACTACATTTCCTATCTTCTAGAGCAGCTGCCACTGTGACGCTCACTGTTGTATATATGAGATCCAGGTTTAATTAAATTCCTTAAGGATTGTGAAATAAAGTCACTTTAGCAGATATCATTTCCTTTTAAAAACCATGTAGGTCACTGAGCGCTATCAAGCTGGTAGGTACTAGTAAACGACTGAAATGAAGGTCATCAAAGACTGTTCATAACAGTATGTACAAATATTAGGCTTCTTGGTTTCTGAAATTGCTCAGCGTTTTTACATGATGTTGGCTTCTGAGAATGATGCAGAATGTTTATCGAATGTCACTGCAGTTATTACAGGCTGAAATCAATAAGCTAAAAAGAACGAGCGCCCCTCTAAAAGAGTATCATTACCTGTCATCAGCCAACACATAACACAATTACAGAGCTTTCCATTCAGAGGTTGTAATATACAATAACCATGAAGCAAACATATAGTAACAATCCCTAGTGTTAAAGCATTAGCTGCTTAGTGGTGGGAGACACAAAACAAAATAGAAATGTAATGTAAAATAACATGCTGCGTCTGACAAGGCTGACCCGTCTCTTTATCGGACTGGAGCAGATTCGGAAGTTGTATTTGTCTTCTGCCACGTAACATCATATACGTGACAGAATGGCTCTTTTGCAGCTATTTTCTGTCTCAGCATTTTCACAGAACATAAAATGAAAATGTTGAATTATGGCACATTTCAGGCCCAATACTGTCTTTTTCCAAAATAAAATAAAACGACTACTGACAAAGTCCTAACATCTAGAAAGAAGTAACTTAGCAGCTGGTACGTAGCAATTCTGACTGCTTGTACCTTGGATATGCAAAAGAGCTCTC
This sequence comes from Bufo bufo, assembly GCF_905171765.1. Lineage (NCBI taxonomy): Eukaryota > Metazoa > Chordata > Amphibia > Anura > Bufonidae > Bufo > Bufo bufo. The sequence continues at coordinate 56,056,175 of NC_053391.1, forward strand.
CTCCAGATAAGAAAAAAAGTCTCTCTGGCGCCACCTATAGGTAAAAAAAAATACAGAGCTTTCTCCATAACGGTCGAGCGAATCAAAGTCCAGCCCAACTTTGATCCGATTTTCAAGGAAAATTTGATTTGCCGCAAAGCCGAATTTTCTCGTGCTTTGTGGTAGCTAATCGATTTTGCCTGAATGGCAGTAAAAAATATAAATAAATAAATCATACCCACCTCATGTCAGAGTATGAAGAGACGGCCGCTGTCATCCCGAAATCCTGTGCACGTATGACATCACCATGCTGGCCAACGTAATGATGTCATCACGGGCCACACAAAATTTTGCACTAGTTCTTCAAGCAGGATGGCGGCAGCCAACTCTTTGAGATCAAAAGGATGAGGTAAGTATGATTTTATTTATTTTTTTATTTTTTAATTACACTGATATTGCTATCAGATGCCTCGATCAGCTATGAACGCGGCATCTGAGGGGTACAATGACGGGGGCAATGCAAGCAACGCTCCCTGTCATTTCATCCCCCTTGTCACCACCACCCACTCACAAAGCCCATGGAACCCTCTGTCTTCCTCCAATCTCTTTCTGTTCACCCATCAGTAACTAAGCCCCTATCACCTATTGAACTTGATGTGCCCAATCCCTTAGCACAAAGCCCATGGAACCCTCTGTCTTCCTCCAATCTCTTTCTGTCCACCCATCAGTAACTAAGCCCCTATCACCTATTGAACTTGATGTGCCCAATCCCTTAGCACAAAGCCCTTGTCAACTTCTGCCCCCTGATCTATCAGAGTCCATGCCACCTGCTTTTTTCCACTTTCATATAAAAGAGCCCATGCCATCTGCTGCTAACCTCCCTCTAATAACAGATTTTCTCCATCTCCTTTTGTCTTTTATGTTCACTCCCCTTATAGAGCCTCTAACAGCTTCTAATCTCCCACCCACTGCAGTGTCCCTGACATCTGCCTCCTCTAAGGCTCCATTCACACGTACGTGGAATGAGTCCGCATCCGTTCCGCAATATCTGGAACGGGTGTGGACCCATTCATTCTCAATGGGGCAGGAATGGACTCGGACAGCACACAGTGTGCTCTCCGCATCCGCATTTCCAGAGCGTGGCCCCGATCTTCCGATTTCCGCAGCTCCGGAATTTTTTTTAGCATGTCTTATTGTTGTCCGTAATTGCGGAAAAGAATAGGCAGTTCTATGGGGTGCCGGCCAGGTGTATTGCGGATCCGCAACACACTACGGACGTGAAAATGGACCCTTACAGTGCCTAGTGGCACTGACTCTGTTGCAATTATGGGACAGAACATTGCTAATAGCTGCCCTGTCCCACTGTGTACAGGATATGGTGGCTTTATCTGTGTACATTGTATAAGGATCCATTCAGACATCCGTTGAATGGGTACTGATCAGGGGCGTACATAGAAATCACTGGGCCCCATAGCAAAAATCTGAATTGGGCCCCTTAACCCCGCCCACTACCCACCATGGCCCCTCCCACTTCCTGACCTGGCTCCTCCCATTCCACACCCCCATTAAATAAATTTATACATGACCTACAGCCCTGTTAAACGGGACATCTGTTGGAGATTTGTGGACCTGGGGGCACCCTGTCACATGGGACATCTGATGGTTCGGCCACTATATCTGGTGTGGGTTTCCTGATCTGGAGATGCCCTGCCATATGATAAATCTGTTGAGAGGTTCCTAATCTGTTGGTGCCTACTTACAGGTAACATCGGCTGGAGGTTTTCTGTTTTTAGGGATGTTCTCTCTCATACCACAGCTCCTGGGGGATCTCTGATTTGGGGGTCTAATGTCTTATGAAAATTGCTGGAGGTCTATTGATTTAGGGGGGCTCTATCACTTTGGATATCATATAAGGATTTCTTGGTCTGCGGGTATCTGGTGGTCATATAATACTAGAGGGTTTCATCTGAAGAGCACAGTTAATACATGAACTCTCCACATGGGTAATGGCGTACTACATGCAGCATATGGGCCGAGCTCCCTGCAGTGACAGGCAAGGGGGGCACATTATAAAGTAACGGATATCACCCTTCCCCCCAGAGATTTGTAAACTAACACGGGCCTCAGGCAGCATAATATATAGTCATATAGTCAGAGTCGGCCGGGCCAGGCACTGCTGCAGGGAGTGCAGGCAGACGCAGTGACACGGCAGGACGAACGAACGGTACTTGTTCTGAGTCTGACTTACTTCAGGCCAGCCAGGGACACAGCCGGTGCTTCAGAATCTTCCTTCTTCGTCTCCTCAGCTCAGGCACTCTGGCGACGGCAGACGGCGAAGTTCGAGCCGATTCTCCCGCCCTCTTGCGCCACTGGCCAATCAGCAGCTGCCTCAACAGAGTTGCCTTGTGCTGATTGGCCAGCGGCTCGAGCGCTACATGCAGGCTGGTTTGATCCTGATTCCGCGTCAGCAGACTATCAGGATCAGGTCAGGAGGAGGTCAGGTCAGGATCAGGTCAAACGGGGGGGGGGGGCACTTTGGCTTGGCGGCGATTGCGGAAGATGAGTTGGGGCTGGAGAAAAGCAGCCGCATAGCCGGCTGCATGTCATGAGTGGGCGGGGCCAAATAGTGTGGACGGGGCCTTCTCTGCGCTATGTGCCCCCCAGTGCCATGGGCCCCATAGCAGTGGCGTGGTCTGCCTCTATGGGCGGTACGCCACTGGTCCTGATCCGTTGTGCAATTATGTGGAACGAGTGTGCTGTCCGCATCCGCATTTCCGGTCTACTGCCTCGAACTTCCGGCCCGCGACTCTGGAAAAAAATAGAGCATGTCCTATTCTTGTCCTCAGCTGCAGACAAGAATAGGAATGATCTATTAAGTGCCGGCGATGTGCGGCGTCAGTGTTTTGCGGACCGCAAAACACTATGGACGTCTGAATGGGACCTTAACAGGATTATTAATCTGTATACCATATTATGTTATTATTTGTGTATAGTGTATGGGAGAAGCACTCTATGGTGGAGTTACTGGTGTGTGCAAGGTTTAACAACATTATTGGTGTGTAACGTGTAATAGATCATAGTTTTTGTGTATAACGTATGATGTTCACGCTTTTATTTCTTGCATGTTATGATAGCAATATCAACTTGTACTCTAAAGCAGGGGTGCACAACCTTTTTTGGTCTGGGGGCCGCATTGTCACATCGCTCTATTTCAAGGGGCCGCAAATAAAAAAATGTTGATCGGCGCTCATCTGCCTATTACACAAGCCAGTGCAAAGTGACTGGGGAGGAGTGATCACTGCCACAGTCGTGCTGCAGATAATCGGACATCTTTCATCCTGATAAAATATGCGAATCAGCCGACAAATGAGCGAGTCCTTGTTTATCGACTGATCAGCTGCACGATTATACCGGCCAGATATAAGATATGAGCGCTCCTATGAACACTTGTTCCCAGTAATTGTCCCAAATATCGTGCTGCAGCATAGCCCCTGAAACCGAAGAGTTATACTTACCTGCTCCCCGCCGCTCCGGTTTACATCTGGCAGTGCATGGACATGGTCATACACCACTCCAGACACAATGACTGGCTTAGGCGGTGATGTGGCCACAAGCAGCGTGTCACTGATGAAGCCAGTCACTGACTGGAGCCGTGCAAGTGACCATGGTTATGCACTGTCAGGTGTAAACAGAGCAGGAACCGGAAGATAGAGGCAGCGCAGAAGACCAGAGCGGAGTGGAGCAGGTAATTATGAATCTTCTATTTCAGAGGCCATGCTGCAGGAACTTGTTAAAAATAATTTTTAACAGAGAAGTGGCGACATTTCCTTCCATCCTGCCTCCTATTTATAAATCAGAGGTTTCCTTCACTGCAGAGGATGGAGCTCACTGGTTATTACCATCTCCTGCCAATCCAGTTATAGGCGTCCTGCAGTAACCAGTAAGCACATTACCTTGCTAGTGGGGAAGGCGCCTATTGGTTAACGCTTGAATGACCAGGCCCGAAAAGGCCTTAATGACCAGACACTTTTTTGTGATTTAGCGCGCGTGGTGGTTCAAATGGTTGTAACTATCTTATTTGTTGGACTACCAAGATAATTTTTGCAACAATTTTTATTTGGGGAAAACTGTACAAAACGTTTTTAAAAAAGTATATATTTTTTCAAACTATAGCGCCTTATTCTTTAAATATGCAAACTGACACCAAAATAAATTATTAGAATTAGTTCTCTATTTTGTGTATTTTGCTATATAATATGAAAAGTTTCACGTGAATGGTGACGGTTTTGATTGGTGTGGGTGTGTTTTCTTTTATGTATGATTTTTTTTTTAAACTTACAGGTATCTGTCACCACTATATGGCCATATACAGTGCTTACATGGCTCTGTAGCAAAACCTACACAGGATGGTAACGGTACCTTTGTTCTTTTCTTTAGACTTGCACCAGCAGGAAAAACAAAGTTTAATTCATATGCAAATGAGCACTCGCAAGTGCCCAGGGGCGGCGTTCAGTGTGTAGGTGCCCAGGGGTGGCGTTCAGTGTGTAGGTGCCCAGGGGCGGCGTTCAGTGTGTAGGTGCCCAGGGGCGGTGTTCAGTGTGTAGGTGCCCAGGGGCAGCCTTCAGTGTGTAGGTGCCCAGGGGCTGCGTTCACTGTGTAGATGTCCAGGGGCGGCGTTCACTGTGTAGGTGCCCAGGGGTGGCGTTCAGTGTGGGCAAAGGCAGAGGCTGGGGAGGAGTAAAGTGAAAAGAAGGCAGAGCAGCCTGGGCACCTACACACTGAACGCCGCCGCCTAAGTTAGCAGATAGCTGGAACATATAAATAAATGAGAAACTGGCTTGATCCCAAACTAAGGAGCTTATAGGTGAGCCCTAAGAGCTCTCCCTGACTGCTATGCACATGCAAGGGTCTGTATGGTAGACGATTGCATGCCCGCGTACCTAATACTGTGTGACACCTGAAAACCCTATAATAGTGAGAGGTCAAGACCACCGGCTCCCTGCACTTAATACGGACGGAGTCAGGGTCACCTAGAATCAAGCCAGCAAGGAAACATAATAAAGTAAATGACTTATCTGAACAAACAGCAGAAGCAGCCTTCAGCAGTGAACACCTCATCCAGGAAGTAGTATAAACCGCAAAGTGAGGCAGTATGGGAGGGATTATAAAGGAAGACAATTAGTCGAAATAAGTGACACCTGGCAGAAGGAAAGGAGATGAGAAAGTGAAACCAAAACAAAGAACATCATACAAGAGGTAGAGAAGAACGTCTGCCAGATCTTCTCACAGAACTGGCGGTGACAGTACCCCTCCCTCTTCGGGTGGACTCCGGACACTCAGAGCCTACCTTCTCAGGATGAGACCTATGGAAAGCCCTGATGAGACGAGTGGCCTTAATGTCCGCCACTGGGACCCACATCCTCTCCTCAGGACCATAACCCTCCCAATGAACGAGGTACTGAAGAGAACCGCGGATAATGCGAGAATCCAATCCTAGAGACCTGGAATTCAAGATTACCATCAACAATAATCGGAGGAGGAGGCAAAGAGGAGGGTACAGTGGGTTGGACATAAGGTTTTAATAGGGACTTGTGAAAAACATTATGGATCTTCCAAGTCTGAGGAAGATCAAGACGGAAGGCAATGGGATTGAAGACGGACAAGATATTGTAAGGCCAAATAAACTTAGGACCCAACTTCCAGGAGGGAACCTTCAGTTTGATATTCTTTGTAGACAACCACACCAGATCACCAACATTTAGGTCCGGACCAGGCACACGTCTCTTATCCACCACACGCTTATATCTCTCACTCATCCTCTTCAGATTACCCTGAATCTTTTGCCAAAAAAAAGAAAAAGACGAGGAAAATCTCTCCTCATCAGGTAAACCAGAAGACCCCTCTCCAGAGAATGTCCCAAACTGCGGATGAAACCCATATGCACCAAAAAATGGTGACTTATCAGAGGACTCCTGGTGAGTTATTTAAAGCAAACTCAGCAAGGGGCAAAAAAGAATACCAATCCGCCTGATTCTCCGCCAAAAAACAGCGCAGATATGTCTCCAGATTCTGATTGACGCGTTCGGTCTGACCATTCAACTGCAGGTGAAAAGCAGAAGAGAGCGACAACCGAACCCCCAAGCGAGAACAGAAGGCCTTCCAGAATCTGGAAACAAATTGCGTGCCCCTATCAGAAACTATGTCTGAAGGAATGCCATGCAATTTAACAATATGATCAACAAACGCTTGCACCAGCGTCTTAGCATTGGGTAACCCAGGAAAGGGAATGAAATGTGCCATTTTGCTAAAACGGTCCACTACCACCAGAATCACAGTCTTCCCAGAGGACCGAGGCAGGTCCGTAATGAAGTCCATGGACAGATGCAGCCAAGGACGGGAAGGAATGGGTAACGGGGGGAGAGAACACGATGGCCGTGAATGAGGGACCTTGGCACGAGCACAGGTCTCGCAGGCTGCCACAAAACCCTCAACTGTCTTATGATGAGCCGGCCACCAGAATCTCCGAGCAATGAGATCCACTGTGGCTCTACTCCCTGGGTGCCCAGCAAGGACAGCATCGTGGTGCTCCTTAAAAACCTTGTGTAGTAAAGCGAGAGGCACAAACAACCTCCCAGGAGGACAAAGATCATGAGCCTCTGCCTGGGCTGCCTGAACCTCTGCCTCTAAATCAGGATAAAGAGCAGAGACGACCACCCCTTCAGCCAAAATGGGACCCGGGTCTTCAAAGTTCCCCCCTCCCGGAAAACAACGTGACAGGGCACCCACCTTCACATTTTTAACCCCAGGGCGGAACGTAACAACAAAATTAAACCTAGAAAAGAACAAAGACTATCTGGCCTGTCTCGGGTTCAGACGCTTGGCCGATTCCAAGTAGGCCAGATTCTTATGGTCGGTAAACACGGTAATAGGGTGTCTGGCTCCGTCTAACCAATGGCGCCATTCCTCAAAAGCTAATTTGATGGCCAACAACTCCCTATCTCCCACATCGTAATTTCTCTCTGCAGAGGAGAGTTTCCTTGAGAAAAAGGGACACGGTCGCCATTTGGCAGGAGAGGGACCCTGACATAAGACCGCACCCACACCCACCTCAGAACTTGAAGCATCCACCTCAACAATAAAAAGTAGAGAGACATCAGGTTGTACCAAAATGGGAGCGGAAGCAAAACTCTCTTTAATACTAGAAAAGGCTTTAAGCGCATCTACCGACCACGAGGAAAAATCCACCCCCTTTTTAGTTATATCAGTGAGTGGCTTAACAACAGAGGAATAATTCAAAATTAACTTTCTGTAATAATTGGCAAAACCCAAAAACCGCATCAGCGCCATCTGATTCTCAGGAAGCTCCCAATCAAGCACAGCGCGAACCTTTTCAGGGTCTATCCGAAAACCAGAAGCAGAGAGAAGAAAACCAAGAAATTGAATCTCCGGAACCGCAAACACACATTTTTCCAGTTTAGCGTATAATTTATTCTCCCGCAGAATCAGCAAGACCTGACATAAGTGGTCCCGATGAGTCTTGAAATCAGGAGAAAAAATCTAAATGTCATCTAGATACACCAGTACAAATTTCCTCATTAAATGATAAAAAATGCTGTTCACAAAATGTTGAAAGACGGCCGGAGCATTCATCAAACCAAAGGGCATACCCAAATTCTTGAAATGACCCTCAGGGGTATTGAAGGCCGTCTTCCATTTGTCCCCTTCCCTGACCCTGACTAGGTTGTATGCCCCTCTTAATTCCAACTTAGAAAAAACTTTAGCCCCAACAATCTGGTTAAACAGGTCTGGGATCAGAGGAAGCGGATATGGGTCACAAATCGTGATACGGTTCAGCTCCCTGAAATCCAGACAAGGTCTTAAAGAAGCATCTTTTTTCTTAACAAAAAAAAAAACTGCGGCAACAGGTGACTTCGAGGGTCGGATGTGTCCCTTTCTCAAGCTCTCAGAGATATAAGTACGCATAGCGACTCTTTCAGGTTGGGAGAGATTGTATAGTCGAGATTTTGGCAGCTTGGCGCCTAGGATGAGATTAATAGGGCAGTTATACTCCCGATGAGGGGGCAACTCCTGGACACCACTCTCGGAAAACACATTCGAAACTTCAGAGAGAAAAGATGGCACAGTCTTGGTAGAAACCTCTGAAAGAGACACCGTGAGGCAATTCTCTCTGCAAAACTCACTCCAACCATTTATTTGCCTTGCTTGCCATTCAATGGTGGGGTTATGTTTAGTGAGCCAGGGTAGCCCCAACACTAGAGGAGTAGGTAATCCGCTTAAGACGAAACATGACATATCCTCAACATGAGCGTCACCCACAGTCAAACGGATATTGTGAACTATGCCCTTTAATGATCTTTGAGAAAGTGGAGTGGAATCGTAGCAAAAACAGGTATATCCTTTTCCAAAGTACATACCTGGAAACCATGCGTTGTTGCAAATTGATTATCAATGAGATTGACAGCTGCTCCACTATCTACAAAAATCTCACAAACAATGTTCTTGCTGTCTAGCGCCACCCTGGCAGGTAGGAGAAAAGGGGAACTACAAGCAAACGGCAAACCTTCAATTTCCACATCAACCTTGCCAATAGTAGCAAATGGAAAGTTTTTAGAGGTTTTTAGAGGTTTTGTTTTTATTACCCTCAGAAAACGCCATGAATCTCTTAGAGGGGCAAACATTAGCCAAATGATTTATACCCCCACAACAGAAACAAACCCTCCTCTGAGAGCTGAATCCTCTACTATCAGAGGCAAGCAAACCCAGCTGCATGGCCTCCTCCTCAGAGGGGAATGAGACAGACTGAGACCCCTGCGCACTGAATGAGACAGCCCCACTGTCCTTGGGCTGAATATGACAGGAAAGAGTAGTCTCCTCTCTCTCTCTAAGACACTTGTCAGTACGAACAGGTAGAGACATGGCTGACTCTAACGACTCTGGTCTCTCATGAAAAGCGAATGCATCTTTCAATCTTTCTGAAAGACCATGGCAAAATTGACTTCGGAGTGCAGAATCATTCCAACCAGTATCAGCTGCCCATCTCCGAAATTCAGAACAATATATCTCTGCGGACTGTTTACCCTGGCATAAAAGACGCAGTTTAGATTCAGCCAGAGCAATATGATCCGGGTCATCATATACAGTACAGACCAAAAGTTTGGACACACCTTCTCATTCAAAGAGTTTTCTTTATTTTCATGACTATGAAGGCATCAAAACTATGAATTAACACATGTGAAATTATATACATAACAAACAAGTGTGAAACAACTGAAAATATGTCATATTCTAGGTTCTTCAAAGTAGCCAACTTTTGCTTTGATTACTGCTTTGCACACTCTTGGCATTCTCTTGATGAGCTTCAAGAGGTAGTCCCCTGAAATGGTCTTCCAACAGTCTTGAAGGAGTTCCCAGAGATGCTTAGCACTTGTTGGCCCTTTTGCCTTCACTCTGCGGTCCAGCTCACCCCAAACCATCTCGATTGGGTTCAGGTCCGGTGACTGTGGAGGCCAGGTAATCTGGCGCAGCACCCCATCACTCTCCTTCATGGTCAAATAGCCCTTACTTTCAAAGTTTTCCCAATTTTTCGGCTGACTGACTAACCTTCATTTCTTAAAGTAATGATGGCCACTCGTTTTTCTTTACTTAGCTGCTATTTTCTTGCCATAATACAAATTCTAACAGTCTATTCAGTAGGACTATCAGCTGTGTATCCACCTGACTTCTCCTGAACGCAACTGATGGTCCCAACCCCATTTATAAGGCAAGAAATCCCACTTATTAAACCTGACAGGCCACACCTGTGAAGTGAAAACCATTTCAGGGGACTACCTCTTGAAGCTCATCAAGAGAATGCTAAAAGTGTGCAAAGCAGTAATCAAAGCAAAAGGTGGCTACTTTGAAGAACCTAGAATATGACATATTTTCTGTTGTTCCACACTTGTTTGTTATGTATATAATTCCACATGTGTTAATTCATAGTTTTGATGCTTCAGTGTGAATCTACAATTTTCATAGTCATGAAAATAAAGAAAACTCTTTGAATGAGAAGGTGTGTCCAAACTTTTGGTCTGTACTGTATTTGCCCCAGGGCTACAAAAAATTCATCCACCGATTGGAGGGGCCATGCCCAAGACTGAGCGTTATCCCTGAGCAGCGAGATGATGATCCCCACCCTCTGCTCCTCATCACCTAAGAAATGGGGAAGTAGGCGAAAATGAAGTTTGCAAGCCTCTCTAAAGCGAACAAAATTCTCACTATTCCCGGAGAACGCATCCGAGAGCGAGATCTTAGGCTCGGAACAAACTCCATGAACGCCAGCAGAACCGGTCACCTGAAACTGAGACACAGTTTTACGGAGATCTGCTACCTCCAGCGAAAGACCTTGCATGCGGTCAATCAAGGCTGAAACCGGACCCATGCTTAATACGGTTATGGCGGTTTATAATGTCACGGATGAAGTTAGCAGATAGCTGGAACATATAAATAAACGAGTGACTGGCTTGATCCCAAACTGAGGAGCTTATAGGTGAGCCTTATAAAACCCTAAGAGCTCTCCCTGACTGCTATGCACATGCAAGGGTCTGTATGGTAGACGATTGCATGCCCGCATACCTAATACTGTGTGACACCTGAAAACCCTATAATAGTGAGAGGACACGACCACCGGCTCCCTGCACTTAATATGGACGGAGTCAGGGTCACCTAGAATCAAGCCAGCAAGGAAACACAATAAAGTAAATGACTTATCTGAACAAACAGCAGAAGCAGCCTTCAGCAGTGAACACCTCATCCAGGAAGTAGTATAAACCGCAAAGTGAGGCAGTATGGGAGGGATTATAAAGGAAGACAATTAGTCAAAATAATTGACACCTGGCAGAAGAAAAGGAGATGAGAAAGTGAAACCAAAACTAAGAACATCATACAAGAGTTAGAGAAGAACGTCTGCCAGATCTTCTCACAAAACTGGCGGTGACACTATGGCGTTCCCTTTGCGGAGAAACTGACCTGTGCCTTTTATTCTCTGGGTCAGTAGGAATTCAATGGTGGTGTGATAGGGGAGGAGCCAGGACAGGTGGTGGGATGGGCCAGGGGTGGGTAGTGGGCGGAGTTAGGGGGCCCAAATCAGATTCTTGCTATGGGGCCCAATGATTTCTATATACGCCCCTGCTCATTGGATATCCCCTTTAATGTGCCCAGGCTTCTCCTCCTTCCTCTGCCAGCTTCTTCCTCTCCTTCTTGATTGACAGGGCTAGGCGAGATGACTATGCAGTAATCTGGCCCTGTCAATTTTGAAGCAGGAGCAAGGGTGTACACAGTGGCTTTGGCCCACCTTTGTTGCACTTAACTGCTCATTTACATATGGATTTAATTTATATTTTCTCAAGAATAAAGGAACGGATTGCTAAAGTAGTTGTCCCATGAAAAATATTCTACAAATTTCAAACCAGCATCTGGATCTGAATAGTATGTAATTATACGTCTATTATATCTTCTGAGTTATTCAATAAACTTTCTGTATAGTGCCACCTGCTATTAGTTTTTCTTTTCTTATTTCTTTGTCCAGCTCACTGATATGGCTGAACATGCTCAGTTTCCTCCTTCAACTGCCTCCTCAGCTGTGATAGGGAGCTAAGAGGACATGCCTCTTAGTTATAGCAGAAAGGACACTCCCCTTCATCTGCCAGCTTAAAATAAATCTAGCAGAGCTACTGGAATACTGAATGGGGAGATGTCTGGATAAATGTGAGGTGCAGGGCTAGTTCTAGCATTGTCATGTCCTATATGATGTCTAATTTTCATTTTTTACATTAACCCCTTAAGGACCTCCACCATATATATACGGCAGAAGTCCGGTCCCCAAAAATGGTGCCCGCTCACACATGCTGTGGGCGCCATAGCTGCGGGGTTTCTGCTATTTTAAATAGCAGAGACCCGCGGCACATGTATGCGATGAGCCATAAGGCTGATTGCATACATTTTACCCTTCAGATACCGTGGTCAAATGTGACCACGGCATCTGATCAGTCCGGAAGCGGACGTCGCTCACTTCCGCTCCGGTAACAGCGTTCTCCGACTGAGATCGGGGAACCTATAATATCTATGAAATAGCCTGAAGCCTCAAGCCTCATTTGCACTATACCAATACAATGTTGCCAACTAGTCGCCTGTATTAGTATAGTGCAAGTCCCGTGAGACTTCGCATAATAACTTCAGAAATTAATTAATACTGTAAAAAGCCATTTCCCCAAATCTGGTTCGGGAAATGTTTTTTTACAGTATAAATCAATTTCTGAAGTTATGCGAAGTCCCACAAGACTTTGCGAAGTAATAACTTCGACTCATCGGAGCCAATACATTCTAATACTGTACAGAGCACTCGCTCCGTACAGTATTGAAACAAAGTTTTATGCGAATCGACTAAAGATGTTTCATCCAAAGTCGATTCGCTCATCTCTAATTACAACCTCTGAATAGTAATGAGTTTAGGCTACTTTAACACTTGCGTTTCTATTTTCCAGTATTGAGATCCGTCATAGGATCACAATACCGGAAAAAAATGCTTCCGTTTTGTCCCCATTGACAATGAATCATATTTGATCAGGCAGTGTCCAGTTAATTACTACAGCCCTAACTGATATCAAAGTGTATCAGAGTGCATATTTATCAATTCAGTAAATGATAAGTATACTTATTTACTGTATGTTTTGATTAAAAAAAAGTTTACAATTACAAAAAGGATAGATTTTCATGGGATGGAATCTAAGGCAATTTCCTTTAAAATTTCTTTAATCCTGATTGTTATGGCATATTAGCGTTGGATGAATGTTCTATAACAATGTAATTCATATGTATAAGAGTACTTTCACACTAGCTTTAAAGTTTTCCGGTATTGAGTTCCGTCATAGGGGCTCAATACCGGAAAAAAAAAAACACATCCGTTTGTCCTAATGCATTATGAATGGAAAGCAATCAGTTCATTATGCATTAGGATGTCTTCCGTTCTGTCCCTTTATGGTATGTGGACGAGGAAAATACAGCAGCAACACTTGCTTTCCGGTCTGCACCTGCCTGGGATATAGGAGATGCTGGTTGCAGCTTCCTGTTTGTCTCTATGCTCCAGCCTGCAAGGGAGAAGGAAGCACGCCATTGAAGGTGATTACAGTATAATATTTATAATTTTTTTGGGTGTTGTGCAACTATAGAAAAAATAAATATAAGCAGCTTCTATGTACTTATACATAGGAGCTGTATGTTATAAGTACATAGGTGATGCTAGAAGTAGTAGTACCTAGGTACTGCTACTCCTAGCATCCACTATGTACTTATACTACCTGTAGTCCCTATGCAAAAGTACATAGGGATTGCAGGTAGTATAAGTACATAGTGGATGCTAGGAGTAGTAGTCCTAGGTACTGCTACTCCTAGCATCCACTATGTATTTATATTACCTGCAGTCCCTATGTACTTTTGCATAGGGACTGCAGGTAGTAAAAGTACATAGTGGATGCCAGGAGTAGTAGTCTTACGTACAAGAATATGACTACCACTCCTTTTATTAATTTTTAGAACAAAATATAAAAAAATAAGTGGCTGACAGCCCACCCGCCTGCCATACAGCCTTCCGGCATTGTTGTTAGCAAAACTGACAAGTAAGTAATATCTTTGTGGGTCTGTTGTCTTCTGTAAAATTCAAATATAAATTTCTTTTTTCTATAGGCATATCTTCTTGAAGTGAGGCTTGGAGATCTCCTCCTCGACAACGTCGCCGACATGATACGGTATGTCAAGTTGGATAGCATTCCCAACTGTAATATTGTGTCATTATTCAAATTATTTTTAATTTTTTTTCTCAGTCATCGTCTCTGGAGGAGATGCATCCTGGCCAAGAAAGGACTACAGAGGAGGAAGTTGGGGGTGGAGGACAGCAAACGGTAGGTGTTTAATTATATTTTTTTCTCAAAGATACATGTTATTGTTTGTTCCTAAATTATAATTTTAATTTTTTACCTGGTCAGTTGGAAAGCCGAGCGAGGACAGCAGTACAGAGGGGGAGGGATATGCTGCACCGCAACAGGCTGGAAGAGGCAGTGGGGTGGCAAAAGGGAGAAGGCGGGCCACACCAAACAGGCCCAACTGTTCCACGAAGCAACCCCTTGCGGAAATCTCCCTTGCCAAGGGGTAGGTGTTCCGCAGTATGGCGCTTTTTTGACGAAAGCGCGGACAAGAAAAGAATAGTAGTTTGCAACCTGTGCCGTACCAAAATTAGCTGGGGCGTGAACACTAGCAACCTCACCACCACCAGCATGATCCGCCACATGGCATCCAAGCACTGTAATAAGCAGGACGAACGCCTGGGTCCACAATCTGTGTCTGCGGGTCACACCACTGCTTCCTCTTCCCCTGTGTTACGTTCTTGCCAATCCCCTGTCGAAGGCGCAGGCTGGGTTGCCTCCCGCCCTGCACCTGGACCTTCGCAAGCACCATCAGCAACCACATCCACTTCCATATCCCAGCGCATCATCCAAAGGTTCTTACCCTAGGCATTTGAACGCAAGCCCAAATATCCACCCACCCACAGGCCATAGCACTAAATGTGCAGCTTTCCAAATTACTGGCCCTGTAAATGTTGCCATTTAGGCTTGTGGACACTGAGGCCTTGCGCAGCCTGATGTCGGCGGCCATTCCGTGTTACACAGTCCCCAGCCGCCACTATTTTTCAAGGTGTGCCATGAAAAACATCACCCGTGCCCTGACCAACACAGTTACTGGGAAGGTCCACTTAACCATATACACATGGACAAGTGCATTCGGTTAGGGATGCTACATTTCCGTGATGGTACACTGGGTGAATGTTGTGGAGGCCGGGAGTGAGTCGTACCCTGGGATGGCTCAGGTGCTACCGACGCCAAGGATTGCGGGCCCTACTTCCATCAGGGTTTCCGCCAGCACCTACGTTAGTGGCTCCAACCCACACTTCTCCTCCTCCACCTTCACCTCTGAATCATCCACGTGCAGCACCAGTCATCAGTCGGTAGCTGGAAGCAGTGTAGCACTGCAGTGGGGAAACGGCAACAGGCCGTGCTGAGGCTGATATGCTTAGGGGACAAACAGCACATCGCCGCAGATCTGTGGCAGGGGATAAGAGACCAGACTGAGCTGTGGCTCTCGTCACTCAACCTAGAACCAGGCATGGTTGTGTCTGATAATGGCCGTAACTTGGTGGCGGCTTTGGGGCTCGGCAAGCTCACACACATCCCATGCCTAGCCCACGTCTTAAACTTAGTGGTTCAGCGGTTTCTCAAAACCTACCCCAATTTGCCTGAGCTACTGGTGAAGGTGCGCCGCGTGTGTGCACATTTCTGCAAGTCATCAACAGCTTCAGCCGGTCTGTCAACGCTGCAGCAGTGCTTTAAATTGCCAGCTCACCGGCTGTTGTGCGATGTGAGCACGCGCTGTAACTCTACGTTCCACATGTTGGCCTGGCTTTGTGAGCAGCAGAGGGCAGTAGTGGAATACCAGCTGCAACAGTCAGCTTCAGCTATTCACAAGCAAGGAGTTGGTATGGATGTCTGACCTCTGTGAGGTTTTAAGAAACTTTGAGGAATCAACACAGATGGTAAGATAGAGATCCTCTCCATGCTGTTCCCAAACCATTTTAGTGGTGTTTCCATCAATTTCTGACCTTTTCCTATGAACCAGGCACCCTCCCCTCTTCAGAGCAGGGTGGTGTCTGGTTAAATGCTCGGGTTCTCCCATTGACTTTCATTGTCCTCGGGTGCTAAGTAGAGCACCCGAGCATCCCGATGTGTTCGGCCAGAGCACCCAAGCACTTTGGTGCTTGATCAACACTAGCCGTCACCCACGTCACCAAGGGCAGCGTCAGGTGATGGAGTTCCTGGCCATCTGTCAATAAAAGGACTATTGGACTAAGGAACTAGTGCTTGACAACCATCTGTCAACTTCAGAAAGCCACACTGCTGGAATCTGCATGCTTTATTCACTGACACCTCACCACGTCCTAGATTCCTGGAGTCATGGCGTCTGAGGAGGATGAAACCCAGAAGCACTCGCTCGGTTTCATCCTCGGTCAGGTGCGCTTTCCCTGGTGGAGATCGGGGAAAGCACCCTGTTCTAATAATGAGCTGCAGCCTGTACTAGGCTTCCAGTTTTATTATTAGTATATCCCAGTTAAGGCCAGCAGGTTGCAGCACTGAACTGGGATATAGTCATTTCTGTACAGAATAATGGACCATTTTCCATTATTCTATACAAGTTGCAATCTGATGATTGGACGCTGTGGTCCTCTTGGGGACCTAAGTTTAAAAATTTTGAAATATATATAAAAAAATTTATCACCCCATTTCCTCAAAATCTAAATAAATAAGCAATTAAAAAAATATAACCTCATGGGCATCGCCAAGTGGGAAAAGGACTGTACTATTAAAATATAAAAAAGTTAGCCCCAAATGGTGAATGACGTAATGGAAAAAAAAATGGCAGATTTTCTTATCTCCCCCAAAAATGTAGTAAAATGTGATCAAAAAGTCATAAACACCCCAAAATGTCATTATCAAAAACTACAGATCGTACTGCAAAAAATCATAGAACGCTGTTAAAAATCCCCATAAAACTGTGTCGGAATGACATTTTTCTTCCAGTTCCTTCCCATTTGGAATTTTTTTCACACTTCCCACTCCATCCTATTTAATATTCAATAGTAGCATTAGTACAACTTGTCCCGCAAAAATAAGCCGTCATATGTAAAAATAAAAAAAAGTTACGGCTCTGGGAAGGCAGGGAGCGAAAAATGAAAATGCAAAAATAAAAAATTCGCCATGTCAGGAAAGGGTTAACAATTACATGTCAATACTTTGTATGCAAAGAGGTATCTCCAGGGAAAGAAAACCATCTCACTAGCCCTACTTTCTGGAAGTGGCTCTCTATGAGTCAAGGTCCGACTTCATAACAAGACAAGAAACATGACAAGGGAAAACCGCCAAGCCAAATATCCATCCCTAGACAGCTGTTTAAGGGTGCTTTCTTCGGATCAGTGGAGAGTAGAATTCTGGCTTATCTTGACGCAGGTTAGGCAGGGTGGTAGCTCTCCTTGAAGAGACCAGCTGCTCTCTTTAACCACCTCCGGACCGCCTAACGCAGGATTGCGTTCCGGAGGTGGCAGCGCTGCGCAGAGTCACGCATATACGCGTCATCTCGCGAGACGCGAGATTTCGCTCAAAGCCGGCCCGCGCATGCGCATCGCGGGCCGGCAAAATTAAAAGAAGTATTTCGTCACCAGCCTGCCAGCAACGATCATTGGCTGGCAGGCTGGCGATTTTCAAAAAATCCAATCCAAAGTCATATAACAGATCATATTAGTAAATATGATCTGTTATATGGCTTGTCTGCTCCTGTGCTGGTCCTTTTCGTCGGTTGGATCCAGCACAGGAGCAGACTGAACTGTGAGTAGCACCAACACTACACCTTAGCCCCAGATCACCCACCTGCACCCCAATTAACCCTTTGATCACCCCTTTGATCGCCCCTGTCAATCACTAGTGAAAGGAAAAAAAGTGATCAGTGTAAACTGTCACTTTTTTTTTTTCACTGGTATTGGCTGTTAGGTTTTAGGGATAGTTTAGGCCCCTTGGTTAGGTAGTTAGCGTCAGTTAGCGCCCACCCCACCGCACCGCAGTCACTTTTATTCGCTGTTTAGCGTATCGCTAATCAGCATTTGTACTTTTATAGTATCTGTAAGTGATCAAAACTGATCACGGTCAGATCTATAATAGTATTAGTGTCACTTTAGTTTGCCCTCCACCCAAAACGCAGTGTTTGCCCGATCAGGCCTGATCGGTCGCCCACACGTGCGTTCACCCACGCCCGCCCCACCGCAGTGACAAAAAATATATATTTTTTGATCACTGCACATTCATTTTACACGCACTGCGGCGATAAAAAAATCAGTTTTGATATTTTTTATCAACCGCAGCAGCCTCCGGTACTTCGCTAGCCTCCCCTTTGTAAGACAGGTTTGCTTTTTTTCTTGGGTAGTCTCAGGGAATACCCCTAAATTTAGTAGTCCAAAATGTCAAACAGGGGGTATTCTTCTGAAGAGGCCTACAGGATTCTGACCCAGTCGGATGAGGAGTGGGAACCCTCATCTGACGAATCTAGCGGGTCAGAATATGAACCTGTGGAAAGCAGTGGCTCTCTGACCCAAAGTTCGGACGAGGAGGTGGAGGTCCCTGGCAGCACCAGGCGTACCCGGCCCCATGTCGCTAGACCACAGGTTACGCAGGATCCGCTTCAAGAGCAGCAGAGTGGGGCTGTCGCTGCCGGATCACGTGGTGAGGCATACACCAGCAGCGCAGCCCTTCCTGGACCTAGTACCAGCACTGCCGTACAACATGGTGAAGTAGCGAGCACCAGAAGGGCAGTTGAAGCTGGTACGGTGGCACGTGCAATAGTTACCCCGTCGCAGCCACCGCAAAGACAGGCCCGTAGAGCCCCTAGAGTCCCTGAGGTGCTGGCAAATCCTGATTGGCAGTCACCAACTTCAGCCGCACCAGTAGTTCCCCCTTTCACCGCCCAGTCTGGAGTTCGGGTTGAGACGGCTCAAATCGGTTCGGCCCTGGGATTTTTTGAGCTGTTCTTGACTGCGGAGCTCTTGGACTTAGTCGTGGCAGAGACCAACCAGTATGCCACACAATTTATAACCGCTAACCCGGGAAGCTATTATGCCCAGCCTTTCCGGTGGAAACCAGTCCAAGTTTCCGAACTTAAAATTTTTTTGGGCCTTCTCCTCAACATGGGCCTGACAAAAAAGCATGAATTGCGGTCATATTGGTCAACGCACCCAATTCATCACATGCCCATGTTCTCTGCTGCTATGTCCAGTACACGATTTGAGACCATCCTACGTTTTCTGCATTTTAGCGACAATACCACCTCCCGTCCCAGAGGCCACCCTGCTTTTGACCGGCTCCACAAAATTCGGCCCCTCATAGACCATTTCAACCTGAAATTTGCAGATTTGTATACCCCTGAGCAAAACATCTGCGTAGACGAGTCCCTAATACATTTTACCGGGCGCCTTGGCTTCAAACAATACATCCCAAGCAAGCGTGCCCGGTATGGGGTCAAATTGTATAAGCTCTGTGAAAGGGCCACAGGCTATACCCACAAATTTCGGATCTATGAGGGAAAAGATCAGACCCTGGAGCCGGTCGGTTGCCCTGACTACCTGGGGAGCAGTGGGAAGACAGTCTGGGACTTGGTGTCACCCTTATTCGGCAAGGGGTACCATCTTTATGTGGACAATTTCTACACAAGTGTGGCCCTCTTTAGGCATTTGTTTCTAGAACGGATTTGCGCCTGTGGCACCGCGCGAACTAGTCGCGTGGGCTTCCCCCAACGGCTTGTAACCACCCGTCTTGCAAGGGGACAGAGGGCTGCCTTGTGTAACGAAGAACTGCTCGCGGTGAAATGGAGAGACAAGCGTGACGTTTACATGCTCTCCTCCATTCACGCAGACACGACAATCCAAATTGAGCGAGCAACCCGTGTCATTGAAAAGCCCCTCTGTGTCCACGACTATAATGCGCTCATGGGAGGGGTGGACTTCAATGACCAGATGTTGTCTCCGTATTTAGTTTCCCGCAGAACCAGACGCTGGTATAAGAAGGTGTCTGTATATTTAATTCAATTGGCGCTCTACAATAGTTTTGTTCTCTACAGTAAGGCTGGGAGAACAGGATCCTTCCTCAAATTCCAGGAAGAGATCATCGAGAACCTCCTTTACCCAGGAGGTTCCGTGGCCCCATCCACCAGTGTAGTTAGCCGTCTACACGAGCGACATTTCCCCAGTGTCGTTCCTGGTACCTCAACCCAACCGTCACCCCGAAAAAGATGTCGTGTCTGTAGCAGGAGTGGAATAAGGCGTGACACCCGCTATTTCTGTCCTGACTGTGCTGACCACCCTGCCCTATGCTATGGAGAGTGTTTCCGGAAGTACCACACACAGGTACACCTAGCATAGGGATCACATCTCACCAGGACAGGCACACAGGGCTATTAGGGCCCATTCACTCACAGCTGCTGCAAACCTCTCCTTTCACCTGGGATAAAGTGCATAACGTACTTCGCCACATCTTTGGGCGATTTGCGCTTTGCACATTGTCCCATGGGGAAGGAGAGGTTTGTTCTATAAAAGGTAAAAAAAACTAAACAAAAAAAAAAATACCGGTAAGTAAAAAAGTTAAATGTTCAGTTAAAAAAGTTTAAAAAAAGTTTCTATGTTCTGTTCAACAGTTAATAAAGTTATTGCTTTGCGGCCTGGTTTTTTCTTTTTTGTTTTGTTTTTTTTACCTTTCAGGTGGACCAACCGATCGACTAGCTGCAGCACTGATGTGCATTCGGACAGAAGCATTGCGCTGCTGTCAGATTACACGCAAGTCGGTGTATGCGGCGCTGCAAGACGAGATTTCTCCTCTGCAGTAAAAGATACGTTTGCCGAGGCATATGAGCTGAGGAGGTGGCGGTGTTCATATACTTTGGCAAACACTTTGTATATAGAAAAAAAAAAATCCCGGCAATGATTTATTCATCCACATCGATTGATGTGAATGGAGAAATCTGGTTTGCCAGGGCATACGAGCTGAAGTGGGTATGGATGTTGGGCGGAGCTCCTATGTCCTGGCAGACGCCTTTCCCCTCCTTTTTCTTTTTTTGGCAGAGATTTTTTCATCCACATTGATCGATGCGAATGAAGAAATCTGTGCCGTTCATTTTTTTCTTTCAGCCCAGAGGCTGAACGGAAAAAAAAAATCTCATTACCCGTATGCTCAATATAAGGAGAATAGCAGAAACTCCTAATGCTGGGCATACATGTAATGATTGCGGAGACCCTCAAATGCCAGGGCAGTACAAACACCCCACAAAAAACACCATTTTGGAAAGAAGACACCCCAAGGTATTCGCTGAGGGGCATATTAAGTCCATGAAAGATTGAAATTTTTGTCCCAAGTTAGCGGAAAGGGAGACTTTGTGAGAACAAAATCAAAAAAATCTATTTCCGCTAACTTGTGCCAAAATTTTTTTTTTCAATGAACTCGCCATGCCCCTCATTGAATACCTTGGGGTGTCTTCTTTCCAAAATGGGGTCACATGTGGGGTATTTATACTGCCCTGGCATTTTAGGGGCCCCAAAGCGTGAGAAGAAGTCTGGTATCCAAATGTCTAAAAATGCCCTCCTAAAAGGAATTTGGGCACCTTTGCCCACCTAGGCTGCAAAAAAGTGTCACACATGTGGTATCTCCGTATTCAGCAGAAGTTGGGGAATATGTTTTGGGGTGTCATTTTACATATACCCATGCTGGGTGAGATAAATATCTTGGTCAAATGCCAACTTTGTATAAAAAAAATGGGAAAAGTTGTCTTTTGCCAAGATATTTCTCTCACCCAGCATGGGTATATGTAAAATGACACCCCAAAACACATTCCCCACCTTCTCCTGAGTACGGAGATACCAGATGTGTGACACTTTTTTGCAGCCTAGGTGGGCAAAGGGGCCCACATTCCAAAGAGCACCTTTCGGATTTCACAGGTCATTTACCTACTTACCAGACATTAGGGCCCCTGGAAAATGCCAGGGCAGTATAACTACCCCACAAGTGACCCCATTTTGGAAAGAAGACACCCCAAGGTATTCCGTGAGGGGCATGGCAAGTTCCTAGAATTTTTTATTTTTTGTCACAAGTTAGTGGAAAATGATGATTTTTTTTTTTTTTTTTTTTCATACAAAGTCTCATATTCCACTAACTTGTGACAAAAAATAAAAATTTCCATGAACTCACTATGCCCATCAGCGAATACCTTGGGGTCTCTTCTTTCCAAAATGGGGTCACTTGTGGGGTAGTTATACTGCCCTGGCATTCTAGGGGCCCAAATGTGTGGTAAGGAGTTTGAAATCAAATTCTTAAAAAAAATGACCTGTCAAATCCGAAAGGTGCTCTTTGGAATATGGGCCCCTTTGCCCACCTAGGCTGCAAAAAAGTGTCACACATCTGGTATCTCCGTACTCAGGAGAAGGTGGGGAATGTGTTTTGGGGTGTCATTTTACATATACCCATGCTGGGTGAGAGAAATATCTTGGCAAAAGACAACTTTTCCCATTTTTTTATACAAAGTTGGCATTTGACCAAGATATTTATCTCACCCAGCATGGGTATATGTAAAAAGACACCCCAAAACACATTCCTCAACTTCTCCTGAGTACGGGGATACCAGATGTGTGACACTTTTTTGCAGCCTAGGTGGGCAAAGGGGCCCACATTCCAAAGAGCACCTTTTGGATTTCATAGGTCATTTTTTACTGAATTTGATTTCAAACTCCTTACCACACATTTGGGCCCCTAGAATGCCAGGGCAGTATAACTACCCCACAAGTGACCCCATTTTGGAAAGAAGAGACCCCAAGGTATTCGCTGATGGGCATAGTGAGTTCATGGAAGTTTTTATTTTTTGTCACAAGTTAGTGGAATATGAGACTTTGTATAAAAAAAAAAAAAAAAAAAAAGATAATCATCATTTTCCACTAACTTGTGACAAAAAATAAAAAATTCTAGGAACTCGCCATGCCCCTCACGGAATACCTTGGGGTGTCTTCTTTCCAAAATGGGGTCACTTGTGGGGTAGTTATACTGCCCTGGCATTCTAGGGGCCCAAATGTGTGGTAAGGAGTTTGAAATCAAATTCTGAAAAAAATGACCTGTCAAATCCGAAAGGTGCTCTTTGGAATATGGGCCCCTTTGCCCACCTAGGCTGCAAAAAAGTGTCACACATCTGGTATCTCCGTACTCAGGAGAAGGTGGGGAATGTGTTTTGGGGTGTCATTTTATATATACCCATGCTGGGTGAGATAAATATCTTGGTCAAATGCCAACTTTGTATAAAAAAATGGGAAAAGTTGTCTTTTGCCAAGATATTTCTCTCACTCAGCATGGGTATATATAAAATGACACCCCAAAACACATTCCCCACCTTCTCCTGAGTACGGAGATACCAGATGTGTGACACTTTTTTGCAGCCTAGGTGGGCAAAGGGGCCCATATTCCAAAGAGCACCTTTCGGATTTGACAGGTCATTTTTTTCAGAATTTGATTTCAAACTCCTTACCACACATTTGGGCCCCTAGAATGCCAGGGCAGTATAACTACCCCACAAGTGACCCCATTTTGGAAAGAAGAGACCCCAAGGTATTTCGTGATGGGCATAGTGAGTTCATAGAAGTTTTTATTTTTTGTCACAAGTTAGTGGAATATGAGACTTTGTAAGAAAAAAAAAAAACATCATTTTCCGCTAACTTGTGACAAAAAATAAAAAGTTCAATGAACTCACTATGCCCATCAGCGAATACCTTAGGGTGTGTACTTTCCGAAATGGGGTCATTTGTGGGGTGTTTGTACTGTCTGGCCATTGTAGAACCTCAGGAAACATGACAGGTGCTCAGAAAGTCAGAGCTGCTTCAAAAAGCGGAAATTCACATTTTTGTACCATAGTTTGTAAACGCTATAACTTTTACCCAAACCATTTTTTTTTTACCCAAACATTTTTTTTTTTCAAAGATATGTAGAACTATAAATTTAGAGCAAAATTTCTAAATGGATCTCGTTTTTTTTTGCAAAATTTTACAACTGAAAGTGAAAAATGTCATTTTTTTGCAAAAAAATCATTAAATTTCGATTAATAACAAAAAAAGTAAAAATGTCAGCAGCAATGAAATACCACCAAATGAAAGCTCTATTAGTGAGAAGAAAAGGAGGTAAAATTCATTTGGGTGGTAAGTTGCATGACCGAGCAATAAACGGTGAAAGTAGTGTAGGTCAGAAGTGTAAAAAGTGGCCTGGTCTTTCAGGGTGTTTAAGCACTGGGGGCTGAAGTGGTTAAGGAGAGCCAGCACCCTGCCTAATGTCAATGCATTATAAAACTTATAGAAATACTAAGTAATAAACCCATATATTTTTGGAATAATATTCAAGCTGCTGATTAAAATCCAGAATTAGATTCATTTGGGAGTTTCACAGCAAGACATCTTGCAAAATGAATTTATCAATCATCACTAAGGTGTGATATCATGGAGCACACATGCAGTGTAATTTACAGTCACAAGGTGTATTTTCCTGCACTTTGGGGAGCTATGTGTTATCACCTCGGAGAGCTGTTGTGGCAGACTGGCAATCATTATGAATAATCAACCATACTGACACATTGGTCTCTGCTCAATAGAGCTTATAATCTAATTGTCTATCTCTGGGAAGCGCACCAATATCACTGGGATAACAGCAATGTCTCCAGGAAGTCGGTTTTTTACAGTTATTGTCCTTAACCTCTGAGCCTCCTCTATCTCATTGACACACTGTTAATTAAAAGAGAAACTCAAGCAGATCTTCATATGCTTTAAAATTGCTGCTTCTCAACAGTTAGAGGGGTTATTCCTATAAAAAGTAGTTAACACCATACACAGCACTCCGTCAGTCCTACAGAAAAGAATAGACCAGTGGGTCAACAAGCTCACCACCACTCCATTCACAAAGGGTACTTGGAGGCCACTTGTTCTCATAGTCAATGTGAATAGGTGATAAATGCTTTTCATTGGTTACAGAACATCCTGACCACCACTCAAGCTACTACTGACTATGGCAAATGATTCAACATTTAGAACTGAGGACCTGAACAAGATAGCAACTTAAAATGAGCAGTAATTGGGCTCTTTTGTAATCTGTCATACAGACACATGTGTAATACAAGCATTCTTAGCTCTGCATTACTTTGTGAAAGCCTTGGTTGACACACAAGAGTGTCTAAGACAGTGTTCCTTAATCATGATTCCCTATAACTTTTTTGTCACGGGATGCTGAGGCGCTCGCTCTACTGTTTTTGTGCAGGAGCGAGGACGCACACAGCGTCCTTGTCTCCTTGGTGATAGGGGGCAGGATGGACCGACTGCACACTTCTCCTCCGCGCGTCCGGCGTCCTCAGTTCCCCCAGCAATCAGGCCAGGTCTGAGCATTGAGCTGGGCACAAGGAGCTCAGCTGTACTCCCTAGTGCTCCCTTGTTGTTCGAATTGACCAACGGGTTAGAGAGAGACGACAGGAACGACAGTTCTCTTCTCAGATGGTGATCCAGCCAGAGGCCTATCCCAGAAACAATTCTGAGGTCTCTACCGAAGAACCCATGCAGGTCGGCATGACCCGAGGGAATCTGCGCCGCAGACTTGGAGTATGTTTTTACTGCGGAGATCCTGACTATTGGAACAACCAGTGTCCTAAGAAGGTCCTCTCCGTCAAGTCTCCCAAGGCAAAGTAACCTAAAGACCAGGTACACCCTGATATTACGAAATGTAAGCTTTTGGTACCTATAACAATATCTCTGGGGGTAAATAAATGGCCGGGAAAGGCCTTTATTGACTCTGGCTCAGCGGCCAGCTTCATTGATTCTGAGTACGCTATAAGACTGGGTATTCCAATTTTTGTTCTACCTACACCTATCCATGTCATGGCAATTGACGCCACTCCACTGGTAGGTGGTATGGTGAGGTCATGTACCTCAGAGATTTCCTTAACGTGGGTGTGTGCCACTCTGAGAAATGTTCCATCTTAGTCCTGGAGAACTTGCCAGTCAAGGTGGTACTAGGGTTGCCTTTGCTCCGATTACACAACCCCACTATAGATTGGTCCAGGGGGGAGTTGGTGAAATGGGGACCTAAGTGTGACTCGTGCTTGTCAGTGGTACAGGCTGGGGTCTCAGTAGAATCTGATACATTACCCACAGTCATTAGGGAATATTCTGATGTGTTCTCATCTCCAACCCCGGAGGTTCTACCACCCCATAGACCTTATGATTGCGCCATAGAATTACTAGAAGGTGCCAGGTTTCCTAAGGGGCGTATTTATAATCTTTCTAAGCCCGAACACGAGGCCATGGAGGATTATATTAAGGAAAGCCTCGGTAAGGGGCACATTAGACCTTCTGTCTCTCCTATGGGAGAGGGGTTTTTCTTCGTTAAGAAGAAGGATGGTGGTCTTAGGCCTTGTATAGATTACCGGAAATTAAATAAGATCACTATCCAGAATAGATACTCTCTCCCATTGATTCTGGATTTATTTAACCAGGTACTGGGGGCAACCTGGTTTTCTAAAATTGACCTGAAAGGGGCATATAATCTAATCCGAATCAAGGAGGGAGACGAATTGAAGACAGCGTTTGAATATCAGGTTATGCCTTTTGGACTTAGCAATGCCCCAGCTGTGTTCCAAAACTTTATGAACGATATTCTTAGGGAGTTCTTGGGTAAATTTGTCATTGTCTATCTTGACGACATTTTGATATTTTCTCCTAAATTTCAAATCTCATGTGTCTCATGTTAGACAAGTATTAGAGGTATTGAGGGAGAATCAGTTATCTGCTAAACAAGAGAAATGTGTCTTTGGTGTACAGGAGATACTGTTTCTAGGGCATGTCCTGACTCCTCACACCTTCAAAATGGATCCTGATAAGGTACTAGCAATTAGGAATGGGTAAGGCCTTCATCCTTAAAGGCCTTACAACGGTTCTTAGGTTTTGCTAATTACTACCGTAAATTTATTAAGAATTTTTCAGTAATTGCTAAACCATTGACCAACCTCACTAAGAAAGGGGCAGCTTTGGAGGATTGGTCTACTGAGGCCATTACTTCCTTTGAAACACTAAAGAAGGGATTCAGTAGCGCTCCCATTCTGATCCAGCCAGATCAGGAGAGACCATTTATTGTGGAGGTGGATGCGTCCGAGGACGGCGCAGGAGCAGTCCTTTCACAAGGTCCTGCTAGCCTTACTAACCTGAGACCTTGTGCATTCTTTTCCAGAACATTTTCTGCCACGAGAGAAACTACGACATAGTGAATCGGGAGTTGCTAGCCATTAAATGGGCATTTGAGGAGTAAAGGCTTTTTCTGGAGGGGGCAAGGCATTGTGTATCTGTTGTCACTGACCATAAGAACCTAATGTTTCTCGAGTCTACTAAGAGGTTGAATCCCCATCAGGCCCGATGGGCACTGTTTTTTTACTCGTTTTGATTTCCCCATTACTTTCAAGCCTGGAAGAAAAAACGTGAAGGCTGATGCATTATCTCGGAGCTTCCATGCTTTTCAGCCTACAGAGGCACCACCTGAATCCATCCTACCAGCAAATATCTTCATAGCATCCTTAGCCCAGGATATCTCGGCTCTCAGTAATGCTGAACAACATCTGGCACCGACATCCACCCCAACAGATATATTGTTGGTCCCCATACAATTTCGTCTCCAGCTGTTGGGTGAGTGTCATGATTCTGCCTTTTGTGGACATCCGGGTTTTGAGGGCACTAAGGAGCTGGTTTCTAGATCTTATTGGTGTCCCACTATAACTAGAGATGTCAAGTCCTACGTGTCAGCCTGTGAGGTTTGTGCTCGGTCTAAGACACCTAGGACTCGCCCTGCTGGTAACCTACGACCCTTACCCATTCCCAGTTGACCCTGGTCTCATATCTCGATGGACTTTATTACTGACCTGCCGCCAGTAAGACTGTGGTTTGGGTAGTGGTCGATAGGTTTAGCAAGATGGTTCATTTTATTTCCCTGTCTAAACTCCCAAATGCCAAAACCCTGGCGTCTATTTTTGTTCCCCTGGAAAATATTGTATCTGACAGGGTTGTGCAGTTTGTGTCCAAGTTTTGGAAGGATTTCTGTCAAAAATTTCAGATTTCATTGTCTTTTTCCTCCGCCTACCACCCTGAGAGTAATGGGCAGACTGAACGCCTTAATCAGTCTGTGGAACAATTCCTGAGGTCGTATGTTGCTGAAGACCAGCAATTATGGGTTAAATACCTTCCGTTGGCTGAATTTGCTTTGAATAACCGTGTTAATTCTTCTGCTGGGGTTTCCCCTTTCTTTTTTAACCATGGTTTCCATCCCCGTTTTCATTCTGGGTCGTCTGTCTCCTCCTCTAACCCTGAGGCGGATAAGCTCTCCTCTGAACTGTGCACAGTTTGGGCCCGGGTTCAATCGAACCTAAAAAGGCTCAAAATACTCAGAAACTCAAGGCCGATAGGAGACATTCCAAGGGGGTGAACTTTCAGGTTGGTGTGGTTGTGTTCCAAGAATCTCTCTCTCTCAAGGTAGCTTCTAGAAAATGTGCTCCTCGTTTTATTGGACCGTATAAGATCACGGAGGTGATTAATGGTTTTGTTTAGGTTGGAGCTGCCCGAGTCGTTCCACATTCATAATGTGTTTCATAAATATAGTGGATGTCAGGAGAGTGCGTAATTCCTTACAGTACCTGATTCACTGGAAGGGGTATGGACCTGAAGAGAGATCTTGGATACCTGCTAGGGAGGTTCATGCACCTAGACTGGTTTGAAAATTTCATTTAGAACATCCTGAAAGGTTGCTGCCTGAAGTCTTGGGTCCGGTGGCCCCGCGAAAGAGGAAGGGTACTGTCACGGCACGCCGAGGCGCTCGCTCTCCTCAGCGCCGTCGGAGTCCTGTTTCTGTGCAGGAGTGAGGACACACACAGCGTCCTTGTCTCCTTGGTGATAGAGGGCAGGACGGACCAGCCGTGCACGTCTCCTCCTCACGCCCGGCGTCCTCAATTCCCCCAGGGGAGGTCTGAGCACCAAGCTGGGCACTCGGTGCTCAGCTATACTCCCTAGTGTGGGTCATGTGGCGCTGGCCACGTCACAGAACCCCAGCTAGCCAGTATTTAACCGGCAGCCTGCTGGCCACAGGTTGCCTGTTAATTAGGTTCTTGGCGATTTTTTGGTTTCCTGTATACTTACCTGATCCTGTGTTCCCTGACGATCCTCTGCCTGCTCCTCTTGTACTGCACAACTCTCCTGGTATTCTTACCCAGGCTTCCACCTGACGATTCTTTGTGGATTCCTGTTGTACTTCATTACTCTCCTGGTATTTGACCCCGGTTTCTCCTGACTATTCTCTGCTTATCCCTTTGTACTGCGTTGCTCTCTTGGTATTGACCCGGTCCGTTCACGATCCGTTATTTGTCTTGTCTGTCCTCCCTGCACGTATCCTAAGTTAGGTACTGGCGTCCAGTTGTCCCCTGTCATCAGGACTTGCGAGGCAAGTAGGTAGGGCCAGGGGAAAGAGTGGAGCACAGTGGTCACTATCCTCCGCCCTGTGTGTGTGTGTACGTGACCATTATACTTTTCATGGGTTCCTTAGAAGAGATCAGCATCAAAAGCTGTCACATTTATAGCACAAACTGAAAACTTGAATTGCTAAAAATACTTGGCAAGAGAGAAACAGGGCCAGATTTAGTTTGGTGGAGGACCTCATGCCACTTTTGGAATCCAGAAATGATCAGACCCATACTGCAGTCACACATAAGAAAGAAGGCAATTCATGCTCATGGTCATCTCCACTGGTCTGTGACATTTATGGAGGTAGCCAAGCCTGCAACTCCCTTAAACTTCAAAAGAGGGAGTGAAGCAAAGGTGTGGTCATCTCTTCTCGCCTGGATCTGATAAGCAAACTGCAGGGACTGATACTGACCGCAAAACGTGTAAGTGCCAACTAAACAGTGAAAATAATTTTTATATATACAGTATAATGTATACATTATGCACTTACACAACCGCATGCCGCACAGATGCCTCCTAGTCCTACATGCTGGACACATGCCACCCATTTGCTGAGCACACACTGAACATGCAACATTGCCATGCTTTGCCAGTCCTGCAAATGTGCCGGTAGCATTCTGCACACATGCCACTCATGCGCTGGACACACACACCACTCACATGTATACACATGCGTTACTCACTAGAACCGCTTTCACATGTGCCACCTTCACACTGAAACCACACTACACATGTTACTCACACATACTGTAGGACACATTATCCACAAACTCCATTCATGCATCGCGTACACACATGCTGATTTACCGGTGGCTATCTAGATAATCCTGTCATGGCTCTAGTCTCTTGCATAGTCAGCTTCTCTTCCCTATTCTTAAGGCTGCATTAGCCTTGCCAATTTTTCGGCAGGAACCATTGTTAGCAATGATCTGGCAAGTGTAATACTGACGGTGAGAAAACGGGCAATCCGAATTATTGAGCATGCTTAAAGGGGTTCTTCACTTTGTTTTAACTGATGATCTATCCTCTGGATAGATCATCAGCTTCTGATCGGCAGGGGTCCGACACCTGGGACCCCCGCCGATCAGCTGTTTGAGAAGGCAGTGGCGCTATAGCAGTGTATCAACTAGCGTGGGCGGGGCTAAGCTCTGTTCACTTGATTGGAGCTTAGCCACGCGCACGCTAGTTGATACTAGTCGTGACGTCAGTGGGCCGGCGGTAAACAGTGAGAAGGCCGTGGCGCTACTGGAGCGCTGCTGCCTTCTCAAACAGCTGATCGACGGGTGTCCCAGGTGTCGAACCCCGCCGATCAGAAGCTGATGATCTATCCAGACGATAGATCATCAGTTAAAACAAAGTGCAGAACCCCTTTAAAAATCCTGATTTGCCAGTGGCAGATTGTTCTTTGTGATCAAACAACTAGACAGCATGAGGACGAGCGATGGCATAGCGATCACTCCTCCCCATGCTGAGGAGGAGATTGCTGCATGTAATAGCACCGGTCTCCTCGCTAACTTGCTAGTAAGGAATGCTTCCCTCCCAACAATTGCTTGCTAGATTGTGCAATGTAATACAGGCTTTACTGTGTAGAGAGGTCTCTCCTATCCATCGGAGTCTCATGTGTAGCTGCATCTGCTGCAAAGGAAGTATGTACTCACCTGCCAAACTTCTTTCAGAGAGGGTGGATGGTGGAAGCTGAGCATGTGGCTCATGTGCATTCCCTACCATCTCTACTTTCACAACTGATCAACTTTATTGAAGTCATACATTTTAAGAGAACCTATCAGCACGATCAACCGTATAAGACCAGAAATACTGCTTGGTATAGTGGATCCTGCTGATTAAAATGATACCTGCCTAGTGATAATCGGTACTTTTTATTCTTCATGCAAATCAGGGCTTCAGTGCACCAAGTGCAGGGGCCAAGCCACCACCTCAGCTATCAAGCGTTCCAGTGCTGGCCACATACCTTGGTGCAATGATTTTTTTTTTTAACACAACAGCTCATTTTCACAAAACAGGTATAATTTTAAATAGCAGAGTCAACCCTGGCAGGCAGCATGTCTGGTTTAACCGTTTGAAGATCTTGCAATATTCTTTTTACATTTTAGTTTTTTCTCCCTGCCTTCCGAGAGCCATAACTTTTTTATTTTTCCATTCATATAGCTGTATGAGGGCTTGCATGAACCATTTAATATTGTGTATGATGTAGTGAGAAGCAGGAAAAAAAAAATATTCCAAATGGGGTGAAATTGAAAAAAAACTCAACACAATTTTTGCTGGGTTTTGTTTTTACGGTTAACTTCATTCTTCAGGTCAGTACGATTATGGTGATACCATAATTATTTTGGTTTTTTGTGTTTTAATTCATAAAAAAATACTTTGGGAAAATAGTTTTTTTTCTTTTCATCGCAATATTGTGACCCCCCCGCCAGGGGTGGATTGGTAATGTACCCTACCGGGAAACTTCCCAGTTGGCCGATTGCCTACAGTATGCTTGGGGCCAGCGTCACCTTCATTCACCTATTATGATGATAAGATTACAGCAGGGGAGCTGCGGCCCGGCGCCTGCCCTACAATACATATTACAGGCCGCAGTCAGCCTGCCACTGTCATGATAATGAGATCGCAGAAGGGCTGCTGGCAGCCGCAATGTGTATTTTAGTCAGGGTGATGGCTAGTGTTGGGCGCGAATATTCGAATAGCAAATATTAATTGCGAATATCGTCACTTCGAGAATTCGCAAATATTTAATATATAGTGCTATATATTCGTATTTTCGAATATTCTAGATTTTTTTTCATCGGAAGCCATGATCCCTCCCTGCTTTTTGCTTGTGGGCCAATGAGAAGGCTGCAATGTCTTTGTCTGAGCTTAGCAACATCCCTAGCAACCAATAGGAAAGTTGCCTACCCCTTACTATATAAGAACCTCCCCAGCAGCCATTTTCTACAGTTTTTTTAAGTTCTGAGAGAGAGAGAGCAGTGACATTGCTGTGCTCTGTGCTTTCCACTCATTACATGAGATAGATAGATAGGGTACTTTCACACTTGGGGCAGACCACTCCGGCAGGCAGTTCCGTCGCCGGAACTGCCTGCCGGCTCCGGCAATATGGATGCAGACGGATGGCATTTGTCAGATGGATCCGGATGCGGATCCGTCTGACAAATGCATTGAAATACTGGATCCGTCTCTCCGGTGTCATCCGGAAAAACGGATCCGGTATTTATTTTTTTCACAGATTTAATGGTCTGTGCATGAGCGGACCGGAAGAAAGGATCCGTCAATGCTGAAATTTTAATGCCGGATCCGGCATTAATACATTTAATACAAGTGTTCAGGATTTTTGGCCGGAGAGAAAAATACAGCATGTTGCGGTATTTTCTCCATCCAAAAAACGTAAGAGGGACTGAACTGATGCATCCTGATGCATACTGAACGGAATGCTCTCCATTCAGAATGCATTAGGATAAAACTGATCAGTTTTTTTTCCGGTATCGGGCCCCTGTGACGGAATTCAATACCGGGAAAAAAAAATGCTAGTGTAAAAGTACCCTTAGTTAGTTCCTATATATAATACAGATAGTTAGTGGGAGATAGTCAGTGTAGGTTAGATCCTGATATAGTGTAGCTGATAGGTTCCAGTGCAGGGTGTTAGGTATAGTGTTGAGCGCGAATATTCGAATAACGAATTTTTATCTCGAATATCGCAACTTCGAGATTTTCGTAAATATTTTGAATATAGTGCTATATATTCGCGATATCGAATATTCGATAATTATATATTTTTTTATTATATATTTTTTTCCATCTGAAAATATGATTCCTCCCTGCTTCTTGCTTGTGGGTCAATGAGTCATTGGCCCACAAGCAACCGAAGCTAGAAGGAATTACGTTTTCAGATGGACAAAATATGACGAATATTCTAAATAACGAATATTTTTGCTATATTGCTGTATATTCATTTTTTAGAATATTCGTCCTATTCTAAACCAAGAATCTCGAATAGTTGTAATATTCGAGTTCACGATTTAAACTGAAAAAATCGTAATATGTCCTAGAGTGTGCCCAACCGCATGACGTCATTTACTTCGCGAAGATAAAGTTTTTTCAAAGTATTTCCAGACAGTCTCCAGACACTCACGGACAGTACAATGTGCTCGGCAAAGATCATCAGACACCGCTTTATAAAAGCCGAGGATGAAATCGTGATAGCCGTAAGTAATGTTATATTACAGTACTTTCGCATGCATGTCAGAACAATTATTATATGTAGATCGAGTCTAGCAAAATATTTGTAAGTACAAATATTTTCTATATGAATAAGAAAAAAAATAATCTTATAAATTTTTTTATTTTTATGGTAAGAGTAGATAATACAGATTGGTGCACTAAGTATTCTTGTTACTTCACAGCACTATGTTTGTAGCCTGTATGTATGGACAACAGATATATTTCTATCACATGCACATAGCACGTCCATTTTACAGTCACTCAATATATACCACACACTATATATGGTACCATACCCTATATACCACACACACACACACACAATATATATATAGATTATATTTTATGTCCATGAGCTTTCTTTGTATCACCGTATTTGCTGGTTCATTTAGCGTTACCCAGGGTGCACCACGGGGATGCAAACCAGCTGTACACCCAATACCGTACCGTCACTTCACTAGACAAGTACATCGCAGCTTAGCCGGCCAATATCCGATTGCTCCCTCAGACCCCACACACATAGAATCGCAATACAATCCGATCTTATAACGGTAACATTCAATCTAATATTTCCCCTTAACCGCTTCACGTCCGCCCATAGGATATAAACGTCCTATGGGTGGACGTCTATTTCTGAAAGCACGTTTTAGAACGTCCTTTCAGAAATAGAAGCTGCACGCTAATCGTGCAGCTGCTGATCGGGTTGCCCGCTGTCAGTGACAGCAGGGCAACCCTAAGACAAGGCAGGGACAGTGCCCAGGTGTCCCTGCCTTCTAGATCGCTGCAGACACAGCGCTCACCGAGCGCTGTGTCTGCAGAGAAGGAAGCGCTATGCGCTTCCTGTTCCGGCCCGGCGGTCATGTGACCGCCGGGACCGGAGAGTGCAGGGGCTGTGTGAGGTCTCTCAGAGACCTCGATCAGCCCTGCTGTGAGGCTGTACAGCGCTGGATTCTATCTATAGGGGTGCATTTGTCCTGTAACTGGGGCTACTATGTCAGCCCCAGTTACAGGAGAAATCAACAGTGAAAAAAAAAAAAAAAGTGAAGCAAATGTCCCCCAGAGGTCTTGTATGACCTTATGGGGGACGAAAAGTGTAAAATAAAAAAAATAAAAATAAAAGGTTGAAAATAAAAAAATAAAAAAAAGTTTCACATGTAAAAAAAAAAAAGTCCCCAAGTAAGGAATGAAAAAAAAAAGTTAAAAATAGAAAAAAATAAAAAAAGTATACATATTAGGTATTGCCGCGTCTGTAAAAACCAGCTCTATAAAAATATCACATGACCTAACCCCTCGGGTGAACACCGTAAAAAAAAAAAAAAAAAAAAAACTGTGTCAAAACAAGCAATTTTTGTCACCTTGCATCACAAAAGGTGCAACACCAAGTGATCAAAAACGCGTATGTCCCACAAAATAGTACCAATAAAACCGTCACCTCATCCCGCAAAAAATGAGCCCCTACATAAGAAAATCTCTCAAAAAATAAAAAAACTATAGCTCTTAGAACATGGAGACACTAAAACATCATTTTTTTGGTTTCAAAAATGCTATTATTGTGTTAAAGTGAAACAAATAAAAAAAAGTATACATATTAGGTATTGCCGCGTCCGTAAAAACCAGCTCTATAAAAATATCACATGACCTAACCCCTCGGGTGAACACCGTAAAAAAAAAAAAAAAAACTGTGTCAAAACAAGCAATTTTTGTCACCTTGCATCACAAAAGGTGCAACACCAAGTGATCAAAAACGCGTATGTCCCACAAAATAGTACCAATAAAACCATCACCTCATCCCGCAAAAAATGAGCCCCTACATAAGAAAATCTCTCAAAAAATAAAAAAAACTATAGCTCTCAGAACATGGACACATTAAAACATAATTTTTTTGTTTCAAAAATGCTATTATTGTGTAAAACTTTAATAAATGAGAAAAAGTATACATATTAGGTATCACCACGTCCGTAACGATCTGCTCTATAAAAATGTCACTTGACTGAACCCCTCAGGTGAACGCTGTAAAAATAAATAAATAGAAACTGTGCTAAAACAACCAATTTTTTTGGTCACCTTGCCCCATAAAGTGTTATAATGAATGATCAAAAAATCATATGTACCCAAAAATAGTACTAATAAAACTGGCACCTTATCCCCTAGTTTACAAAATGGGGTCACTTCTTGGGAGTTTCTACTGTAAGGGTGCATCAGGGGGCTTCAAATGGGACATGGCATCTAAAAACCATGTGGAGTTCCTTTTCTTCTGCGCCCTGCCGTGTGCCCATACAGCAGTTTATGACAACATGTGGGGTGTTTCTGTAAACCGCAGAATCTGGGTAATAAATATAGAGTTTTGTTTGGCTGTTAACCATTGATGTGTTAAAGAAAAAAAATGATTAAAATGGAAAATCTGCCAAAAAAGTGAAATTTAAAAATTTGATCTCCATTTTCCTTTTATTCTCGTGGAACGCCTAAAGGGTTAACAAAGTTTGTAAAATTGGTTTTGAATACCTTGAGGGGTGTAGTTTCTACAATGGGGTCATTTATGGGAGTATCCACTATGTAGGCCCCACAAAGTGACTTCAGACCTGAACTGGTCCTTATAAAGTGGGTTTTGGCAATTTTCTTATAAATTTGAAGAATTGCTTCTAAACTTCTAAGCCTTCTAACGTCCTAAAAAAATAAAAATGACATTTCCAAAATGATGCCAACATAAAGTAGACATATGGGGAATGTTAAATAATAAATATTTTATGAGGTATCACTTTCTGTTTTAAAAGCAGAGAAATAGAAATTTAGAAAATTGCGAATTTTTCAAATTTTTGGGTAAATTTAGGATTTTTTCATAAATAAAGGTGAAATATTTTGACTCAAATTTATGATTATCATGAAGTACAATGTGTCACGAGAAAACATTCTCTGAATGACTTGGATAAATAAAGGCGTTCCAAAGTTATTACCACATAAAGTGAGATATGTCAGTTTTGCAAAATTTGGCCTGGTCAGGAAGGGGGCAAATGGCCCAGATGGCAAGTGGTTAAAAGACGTAGCTACATTTTGCAGGTTTGTTGAGGACATATGTTTTAAAACTTTGAATGTAAAAAAATTGGAATTATATGCTTGCATCTTTATCTTGCAGCGTTTGTTGGTGCGGGGATACGCCCGTACCAGGAAGAAAGAGGAGAAGCGGGCCATCATGAGGTCTCTCCGTGCCGAGTTGTTAATGAAATTTTCCTTGTGGCACAAATATGTTGAACTAGAAGAAGTGGTGCGATCTGAAGAGGTTTAAGCCCAATCTTTTAAAGCAGATGAGCGAACGATTATGTCCAGGTACAATATTTACATGACTTTTGTATCTCTCTCTACAACACTATGTAATGTATATATTCAGTTATGCTGATAATCTGTACAGATGTAGTTGGGGTAACACACAACCTCTTAACTCATTGCTTTATCTTGAAACAAAAGCCATTTAAAAAAAAATAGTGTAACGCATTTAATTGCATTTTGTTTACATAACACGTCTCCTAAAGCATGTGTGTTAACTCTACTACATCCGTATTTCATCCCTTTAAAAATGATTACTTAATACCAGGTGTGACACGTACAAAATCATCTGCTTACATCATACATCTCTACCTCGCTGAGATTGTGTATATATATAGTTATACACACAGCGCGGTACTGATGTATGATCTCACCGGATGATTTCATACGTTTCACAGACACACACACACACACACACACACATATATATATAAAAAAAAAAAATATATATATATATATAGGTCTTTTTGTTTATATATACATAAACTGCAAACATCATTCAGTATTTTGTTGAAAGGCCCCGTCCATTTCATACATCCCCCACGTAATTTGCATGGGATTATAGATTTTATATATATATATATATATATATACACACACACCCCAGTTAATTAACCACATAAACCACTGTAGTGGAGCCATAATGCGACATAGTCTTTGTCCGCCGGTATTAAAAGGGTTTATTTTGGGATCAAGTAGTTCGAACAGGAAGTAGTGATGTCCGGTTCATGAACGAATCGTTCTTTTGAATCGATTCAATTCACTGAACCGGAGGAGTCGATTCATCTGACTGAGCCGATCCGTTTGAAACATCTCAGTCAGATAGCGCAGCAATAGCAGAGACGCTGGCAGCAGGAAGGAGCGTAATCTGATCCTAGACTGGAAGCCAGCCCCTCCCCTCCCTGCAACCAATCAGAGTTGAGGCACAAGCACTGGGCCACACACAGTACAGGGAGCTGTACACTGAGTCTAAGAATCAAATGATCCTACTTAGTTATAGACTCATTTGATTCTTTGAGTTAAAAGAATCGTGTGTCACTAGAACAATACACTGAGTCTAATCACCTGGTTGCAGCAGTATAAAGCCTTTTAAGTGCCCTCCATACAATAGAACACCACTAAGTATAATGCCCCTAAGCACCCCTCCATATAATAGAACGCCTCCAGAAGTGCCCACTACTCAGTATAATCCCCCAGCTCCCCCTTTCTGTTCTAGTCGTCAGTCAGGTCACCACTGATGTAACACTTATTACCTATCCGGCTCCTGAGCTTTGGTTCACTTGCTTGTCAGCCCGAGTCATCCGATAGCCGACTCAGCAAGCGAATCAAAGATTCGATCAACTGTGCATGCGCATTGCACACCACCTGACCTTCGGTTCACTTGCTTGTCAGCCGACTCAGCAAGTGAACCGAAGATTCGATTCATGAAGCGGTTCTTTTAAATGAACTGATTCAAATGAACAGATTCATGTAAAAGATCCGAACTTCACATCTCTAACAGGAAGCACAGCATCATTAGTAAATAAAACCATCAACGAATATCCCATCACTCTTCCCAATAACTGGACGACAGACAGTATCAGGAGCAGGACTCTGTTTAATGCCACATACCCTACTTTTATGCCCCTCTCCCATGCAAGGGAGACACCTACAGAAAATTATCCATTCTTTAATCACAGACTGGTTACAGGCCACACATCCCCTCCCCTCAGTCTGAGAAGTAATTTAATCAACAATCCATTTGAGACATCCATTGTAGCCATTGTGTTTCTACCGCACAACCAGACGAATGCTCAGCAGGTTACATACTGATTAGGGAATTAAACCTAACATTGTAAATCCATTCAACAGTACAGATGAAACATCCATTGTAGCCAAAACGCAATCCGCTACAACCACTAATGAAATGCAATCCTAAGGGAGATCTTTATCTTTTAGTTGTAATATGATGATTTTACACGAAAGACTGCCTTTAAACACTGAATATACCAGCGATAAACTCTGCTTAAATAGAATATTAAAATCTAGTCCTCTCTCCGCCTTTCTGCAAGCCACTTTAGCCCTCCGTCTAATAATCAAGTGACCGTGAAAACTAAATCAACAGGGAGGGCGTGCTGGCAGCAGATCTTCAAAATGCGGCTTGGCAGACAGTATAACGCCGGCAGACACAAAATATTATATACCCAACATAACACCTTCCAATAACCCCTTATCTAATTTCCGAACAGTTGCTTGTTTTCACTAAAAGTCAATAACCCAGCCACAATACCGTAAAGGACACCTTCCTAACAAATCCCATGTTACCTCATCCTTCCTTGTAATTTTGGCTAGTTTTACCCATCTGGAACACTGGTTTTTGAATGTTATATAACGCCAAAAAGAGGAAAATACACTTTGTGGTTTATCATAATCCCATGCAGATCCCTCCATACAGTATATGAATTTCTGGATCTTTAACTTTGTTATGATTTATGAGTTCTTTGTCAAAATTCTTAACATTCTGTGATTACAGGGGTTACCGTTCCATCTATAAAGAGCAGAGGACGAGAAAACCTGTGCTGAATGTGGTGGTGATGGAGGTCTCCACCACAGATGAGGATTCAGAAGAGCAGGCAGGACCCTCAGATGATGTAGCG
Source organism: Bufo bufo (assembly GCF_905171765.1). NCBI lineage: Eukaryota > Metazoa > Chordata > Amphibia > Anura > Bufonidae > Bufo > Bufo bufo. Next base: position 56,095,535 of record NC_053391.1, read on the forward strand.
GCCCCTCCACCACCTGATGGCCATATGATGGCTACATATAAAGGTGATGAGCCAGGACCCTCCCAGGAGCTGCAGCCTCAGGTGACAGACACACCTGATGTGAGAGAAGAGGTGGAGGTGCAAGAAGGTGGACCCTCCTAGCCACCACAAGAACCCCCCACCACTCCAGATGATGAGAATGAGGAGGATGTTGTAACCAACCCCCGCCAAGAGGGTAAATATGTGCACATAGCAATATAATTCTATATCTATACCACGTAATCTGAATTGCAAGTAATTAAATTTTATTTTCTAATCCTATCAGTACTGCTGTGTTTGAAAAAAAAAATATAGAAATTATTCAGCGTGAACATGATGCCAGCATGCGAGAAATGCAGAGACTGATGGCCCAGATGAAGGCACAGCACCTCAAACAAACGAGGGACATGATTATGGTTTATTACCAACTTAGCATAATTTCTGTCTGGTTTGATCATATTGAGTTTAGTGTAGACCGTACCCTCCACTGATACCTTAACCTGCTGCTGCTGTTTGTCCTGATCCGTATGACTTTGCACTAGGACTCAAGGGGCCTTCCTGCAACCTGATAACTTTATATATATATATATATATATATATATATATAAAAAAGGATCTGTGTATGTATGTGTGTTTGTTCCGCAAAAACTCAAAAACGCAACCATCAAATTCAATGAAACTTGGTATACACATCCCTTGCTACCTGGAAAGAAATCTTGCGGGGGTCTAAGCTCTCTAGGACCTACCGTTCCAGAGATATTCCCAAAATATCACCTGCATTAGCCAATACAAGCCTGCCTCCAGCCTTTCACTTAAATCCTAACTGCCAACTGACGGGCGCTGTGGAGTTCACAGTTAAAGGGCCGGTCACCGTGAAACTCACTGTTAAAGGGGCGGCCATTGCTAAAGTCACTGTTATTTAATATAAATTTGCAATAAAGAAATACCCGAGCGACGCGGGGTCCACAACTAGTTTATGTATGAAATAACAATATCAAACATACGAAAGCAAACGATTAAACGCAATCAAATATTTATTTACAAATAGAAAGTATGTAAAATATGAAAAAAAAGCCTCTAAGGCAAACTTTGGAGTTCTTTCTGGATGTCCAGCAACTCCTTATTCCGGATCTTTCTATGCTCCTCCAGCTTCCTGAATTCAGTGTCCAGCTGACGCTGATGCTGCTGTAACTTGGCTTGAAGTAGCCGGATTTTATTTTGTTGGGCTTTTCTAGCCAGCATTTCATTGGCTTCAGCTTTCTGATGCTCAAGGAGCCTTCTTTTCAGTTTTCGAACAACTGTTAGGATAAAAAAAAAATTCCAATGACTTTCAATTAGTGGTTTGTGTGGAGTTTCTGTTACAGTACTGTTCATTTACAGAACAAAATTTTTTTTTATTACAGTTTTGAAAATTATATAGTTGGTTATTTAGTATTTCAATATAGTATAATGTTATTTAGTGGGTTAATTAATGCAAGTTTATTAGAGTATAATAGTATTTAGTTGGTTTATTTGAGATGAAAGAAGAATCTACACTTTCGTGTTGCTAAGCATTTCTGTTGGCCATGGTCAATATGAATAACACATGAAAGTTCTCATCTTAACCACCTCAGCCCCCAGTGCTTAAACACCCTGAAAGACCAGGCCACTTTTTACACTTCTGACCTACACTACTTTCACCATTTATTGCTCGGTCATGCAACTTACCACCCAAATGAATTTTACCTCCTTTTCTTCTCACTAATAGAGCTTTCATTTGGTGGTATTTCATTGCTGCTGACATTTTTACTTTTTTTGTTATTAATCGAAATTTAACGATTTTTTTGCAAAAAAATGACATTTTTCACTTTCAGTTGTAAAATTTTGCAAAAAAAATGACATCCATATATAAATTTTGCTCTAAATTTATTGTTCTACATGTCTTTGATAAAAAAAAAATGTTTGGGTAAAAAAAAAATGGTTTGGGTAAAAGTTATAGCGTTTACAAACTATGGTACAAAAATGTGAATTTCCGCTTTTTGAAGCAGCTCTGACTTTCTGAGCACCTGTCATGTTTCCTGAGGTTCTACAATGCCCAGACAGTACAAACACCCCACAAATGACCCCATTTCGGAAAGTACACACCCTAAGGTATTCGCTGATGGGCATAGTGAGTTCATAGAACTTTTTATTTTTTGTCACAAGTTAGCGGAAAATGATGATTTTTTTTTTTTTTTTTTTTCTTACAAAGTCTCATATTCCACTAACTTGTGACAAAAAATAAAAACTTCCATGAACTCACTATGCCCATCACGAAATACCTTGGGGTCTCTTCTTTCCAAAATGGGGTCACTTGTGGGGTAGTTATACTGCCCTGGCATTCTAGGGGCCCAAATGTGTGGTAAGGAGTTTGAAATCAAATTCTGTAAAAACTGACCAGTGAAATCCGAAAGGTGCTCTTTGGAATGTGGGCCCCTTTGCCCACCCAGGCTGCAAAAAAGTGTCACACATCTGGTATCTCCGTATTCAGTAGAAGTTGGGGAATGTGTTTTGGGGTGTCACTTTACATATACCCATGCTGGGTGAGATAAATATCTTGGTCAAATGCCAACTTTGTATAAAAAAATGGGAAAAGTTGTCTTTTGCCAAGATATTTCTCTCACCCAGCATGGGTATATGTAAAATGACACCCCAAAACACATTCCCCAACTTCTCCTGAATACGGAGATACCAGATGTGTGACACTTTTTTGCAGCCTAGGTGGGCAAAGGGGCCCATATTCCAAAGAGCACCTTTCGGATTTCACTCGTCATTTTTTACAGAATTTGATTTCAAACTCCTTACCACACATTTGGGCCCCTAGAATGCCAGGGCAGTATAACTACCCCACAAGTGACCCCATTTTGGAAAGAAGAGACCCCAAGGTATTCGCTGATGGGCATAGTGAGTTCATGGAAGTTTTTATTTTTTGTCACAAGTTAGTGGAATATGAGACTTTGTATGAAAAAAAAAAATATATAAAAAAAATCATCATTTTCCACTAACTTGTGACAAAAAATAAAAAATTCTAGGAACTCGCCATGCCCCTCACGGAATACCTTGAAGTGTCTTCTTTCCAAAATGGGGTCACTTGTGGGGTAGTTATACTGCCCTGGCATTTTCCAGGGGCCCTAATGTGTGGTAAGTAGGTAAATGACCAGTGAAATCCAAAAGGTGCTCTTTGGAATATGGGCCCCTTTGCCCACCTAGGCTGCAAAAAAGTGCCACACATGTGGTATCTCCGTACTCAGGAGAAGTTGGGGAATGTGTTTTGGGGTGTCTTTTTACATATACCCATGCTGGGTGAGAGAAATATCTTGGCAAAAGACAACTTTTCCCATTTTTTTATACAAAGTTGGCATTTGACCAAGATATTTATCTCACCCAGCATGGGTATATGTAAAATGACACCCCAAAACACATTCCCCACCTTCTCCTGAGTACGGAGATACCAGATGTGTGACACTTTTTTGCAGCCTAGGTGGGCAAAGGGGCCCATATTCCAAAGAGCACCTTTCGGATTTCACTCGTCATTTTTTACAGAATTTGATTTCAAACTCCTTACCACACATTTGGGCCCCTAAAATACCAGGGCATTATACCTACCCCACAAGTGACCCCATTTTGGAAAGAATAGACCCCAAGGTATTCGCTGATGGGCATAGTGAGTTCATGGAAGTTTTTATTTTTTGTCACAAGTTAGTGGAATATGAGACTTTGTATGAAAAAAAAAAAAAAAATCATCATTTTCCACTAACTTGTGACAAAAAATAAAAAATTCTAGGAACTCGCCATGCCCCTCACGGAATACCTTGGGGTGTCTTCTTTCCAAAATGGGGTCAATTGTGGGGTAGTTATACTGCCCTGGCATTTTCCAGGGGCCCTAATGTGTGGTAAGTAGGTAAATGACCAGTGAAATCCTAAAGGTGCTCTTTGGAATATGGGCCCCTTTGCCCACCTAGGCTGCAAAAAAGTGTCACACATCTGGTATCTCCGTACTCGGGAGAAGTTGGGGAATGTGTTTTGGGGTGTCTTTTTACATATACCCATGCTGGGTGAGAGAAATATCTTGGCAAAAGACAACTTTTCCCATTTTTTTATACAAAGTTGGCATTTGACCAAGATATTTATCTCACCCAGCATGGGTATATGTAAAATGACACCCCAAAACACATTCCCCAACTTCTCCTGAGTACGGCGATACCAGATGTGTGACACTTTTTTGCAGCCTAGATGCGCAAAGGGGCCCAAATTCCTTTTAGGAGGGCATTTTTAGACATTTGGATACCAGACTTCTTCTCACGCTTTGGGGCCCCTAGAATGCCAGGGCAGTATAAATACCCCACATGTGACCCCATTTTGGAAAGAAGACACCCCAAGGTATTCAATGAGGGGCATGGCGAGTTCATCGAAATTTTTTTTTTTTGGCACAAGTTAGCGGAAATTGATATTTTTTATTTTTTTCTCACAAAGTCTCCCGTTCCGCTAACTTGGGACAAAAATTTCAATCTTTCATGGACTCAATATGCCCCTCACGGAATACCTGGGGGTGTCTTCTTTCCGAAATGGGGTCACATGTGGGGTATTTATACTGCCCTGGCATTCTAGGGGCCCTAAAGCGTGAGAAGAAGTCTGGAATATAAATGTCTAAAAAATTTTACGCATTTGGATTCCGTGAGGGGTATGGTGAGTTCATGTGAGATTTAATTTTTTGTCACAAGTTAGTGGAATATGAGACTTTGTAAGAAAAAAAAAAAATAATTCCGCTAACTTGGGCCAAAAAAATGTCTGAATGGAGCCTTACAGAGGGTGATCAATGACAGGGGGGTGATCAATGACAGGGGGGTGATCAATGACAGGGGGGTGATCGATGACAGGGGGGTGATCAATGACAGGGGGGTGATCAGGGAGTCTATATGGGGTGATAACCACAGTCATTTATCACGCCCGTGTAAGGCTTCATTCAGACGTCCGGATGCGTTTTGCGGATCCGATCCATCTATCAGTGGATCCGTAAAAATCATGCGGACGTCTGAATGGAGCTTTACAGGGGGGTGATCAATGACAGGGGGGTAATCAATGACAGGGGGGTGATCAGGGAGTCTATATGGGGTGATCACCACAGTCATTGATCATGCTCCTGTAAGGCTTCATTCAGACGTCCGGATGCGTTTTGCGGATCCGATCCATCTATCAGTGGATCCGTAAAAATCATGCGGACGTCTGAATGGAGCTTTACAGGGGGGTAATCAATGACAGGGGGGTGATCAGGGAGTCTATATGGGGTGATCACCACAGTCATTGATCATGCCCCTGTAAGGCTTCATTCAGACGTCCGGATGCGTTTTGCGGATCCGATCCATCTATCAGTGGATCCGTAAAAATCATGCGGACGTCTGAATGGAGCTTTACAGGGGGGTGATCAATGACAGGGGGGTAATCAATGACAGGGGGGTGATCAGGGAGTCTATATGGGGTGATCACCACAGTCATTGATCATGCCCCTGTAAGGCTTCATTCAGACGTCCGGATGCGTTTTGCGGATCCGATCCATCTATCAGTGGATCCGTAAAAATCATGCGGACGTCTGAATGGAGCTTTACAGGGGGGTAATCAATGACAGGGGGGTAATCAATGACAGGGGGGTGATCAGGGAGTCTATATGGGGTGATAACCACAGTCATTGATCATGCCCCTGTAAGGCTTCATTCAGACGTCCGGATGCGTTTTGCGGATCCGATCCATCTATCAGTGGATCCGTAAAAATCATGCGGACATCTGAATGGAGCTTTACAGGGGGGTGATCAGGGAGTCTATATGGGGTGATCACCACAGTCATTGATCATGCCCCTGTAAGGCTTCATTCAGACGTCCGGATGCGTTTTGCGGATCCGATCCATCTATCAGTGGATCCGTAAAAATCATGCGGACGTCTGAATGGAGCTTTACAGGGGGGTAATCAATGACAGGGGGGTGATCAATGACAGGGGGGTGATCAGGGAGTCTATATGGGGTGATAACCACAGTCATTGATCATGCCCCTGTAAGGCTTCATTCAGACGTCCGGATGCGTTTTGCGGATCCGATCCATCTATCAGTGGATCCGTAAAAATCATGCGGACATCTGAATGGAGCTTTACAGGGGGTTGATCAATGACAGGGGGGTAATCAATGACAGGGGGGTGATCAGGGAGTCTATATGGGGTGATCAGGGGTGATTAGGGGTGATCAGGGGCTAATAAGGGGTTAATAAGTGACGGGGGGGGGGGTGTAGTGTAGTGTAGTGGTGCTTGGTGGGACTTTACTGAGCTACCTGTGTCCTCTGGTGGTCGATCCAAACAAAGGGGACCACCAGAGGACCAGGTAGCAGGTATATTAGACGCTGTTATCAAAACAGCGTCTAATATACCTGTTAGGGGTTAAAAAAAACACATCTCCAGCCTGCCAGCGAACGATCGCCGCTGGCAGGCTGGAGATCAACTCTCTTACCTTCCGTTCCTGTGAGCGCGCGCGCCTGTGTGCGCGCGTTCACAGGAAATCTCGCGTCTCGCGAGAGGACGCGCCGGCGCGTCCAGGAGGAATGAATCAACCACCTCCAGGACGCGTCTGTGCGTACAGCGGTCCGGAGGTGGTTAAAATATAACTTCCAATACAAAAGAGCTATAAGATTTATTGAATGCAAATTGAAAACAAAACTTTTTTTAAAAGGATTTTGGACACACTACAAGATCTAAATAGTCCTCTATAGACATAGTCGAGGCACCAGGTCTCGGAGATGCTATCAATTTAAAGACAATAATACGTACTCAGCCCCTTATCTGCAAGATAATAACGGACTTATTATGATGGTCTTTGATATGTTTGTATCTTATATTTCAAATGCCCATTCATTCCGCAATGTCTCTCTTCTTATTGTATATACGACAGATGAAGGGACTGGTGAGTTCTTGGAAGCTCGCTATGTGACATAGTAATTATTATTTTTTGGCCATTAAAAGGTATCAAGCCGCCACAACTGTTATTTGGTATTTCTTAATGAGAGTACAGAATTACTTTGTTATAGTTATGTAATGTTTAATGTGAATTAGTTTGGTACTTTATGGTTTTAATGTAGATTACAGAGTTTTTTTATTTGAATTTTTTTTCTATTTCTCTACTTTTCGCTAATTTAAAACATTTTAGGCCCTTTTTCTTATAAACATTGTATGGATATTTAATTAAATAGCTGTGTGCACATATTTACCCTCATGGTGGGGGGTGTAGACCTCCTTGTCCCCCTCTTCTGGAGGTGGGGGAGAGGAATCCCCTGGCTGCGATGGTCCTGGATCGGGTCCAGGCTGCTCTTCCTCTGCCTGCTCCTCTGACTCTTCCTCCTCACCCGTTGTGACCACCTTCTTTTTAGGTTTTCTGTGTCTCACAGAAAGAACGGGAACCCCTGTAATCACAGAATGTTAAGAATTTAGACAAACAACTCATAAATCATAACAAAGGTAAATATAAAAAAAAAAATCCTATATGGAGGGATCTGCATGGGATTCTGATTATCCACACGGTGGATTTGCCTCATTTTGGTGTTATATAACATGCCAAAACCAGTGTTACAGATGGGTAAAACTGGCCTAAGTTAAAAGGTAGGATTATGTAACAGGGGTTATTTGATGGTATTATGTTGGGTATATTAATTTTTTGGGCTGTCATCGTTATACTGTCTGCCCAGCCGCATTTTTAATGCAATCTTACCTTTCATATAGCATTTAATTTGTGGTTTATGAGGTTAATTTACTGGGTGGGGTGTGTGTATATATATATAGAAATGACGAAGAATGGGCAGCACTCCGGTCTTGTGGTGGAATTTTAGTGATGTTTATTCACACCCCAAAGGGTGCGAATAAACATCACAAAAATTTCACCACAAGACCGGGGTGCTGCCCATTCTTCGTCATTTCTATCTTACTGCTCCTAGTTCAGGAACGTTTGTGGATTTGCACCTGGCATACCTACAGAGTGCTGCTGACCTTTTTTTACTTATAGATTTATTTATATATATATATATATATATATATATATATATATATATATATTAGAAAGGCACAAGGGACTATAATAGATGGAAGATATGTGTCACCGAGGATCCTGGCCTCGGTGAAGTAGGAGCCACTAGTGCATATGTCCGCAGCAGTTGCTGACGGACACTTTGGTAGTTAGCATAGCTGTGAAAAGCTAATACGGGATGGCTCTTATTGGGAGTAGTCATAGAGTTGGGCGGGTGACTACTCCACACAATCCAGGCCAGGTTTTGAATGGCTTACAAAAGTCAGCCAGCAGGGTCAGGTGGGGGTGATTACATGGCTGACGGTGGAGCTCTGGATGGCTGGGTGTTTGTGTTTGGAACTGAGTGAAAGACCAGAGGGTCTCTGCTGGGATACAGAGGACAATGCAAGATACTCTGTGGGGTTTACGGTACTGTGCCTTACTTGTGTGATTGTTTTTTCTTTAAGTGTCGGCTGGAGTAAGCAGATTAATGCTGCCTGTTGATTGTTTGTGTGCCAACAATAAAGGACACTTATTATTTTAAGATTTCACCAGAAAAAGGCTGCTGTGTATTTATCTGAAGGCTACCATTTGGGAATTCCTACAATATATATACTAGTCAATGACCCGGCGGTATTTATTCATAGCAATTTTATATTAAATAACTGACTTTCACAGTGACTGGCCCTTTAACAGTGACTGACGGTGACCGCCACTTTAACAGTGATTTTCACCGTGACCGGCCCTATAAAGTGAGTTTCACTGTGACCGGCCCTTTAACTGTGAAGTCCACAGCGCACGTCAGTTGGCAGTTAGGATTTAAGTGAAAGACTTGCAGGCTTGTATTGGCTAATGCAGGTCATTTTTTTAAATATATATCTCGGGAACGGTATGTCCTAGAGAGCTGGGACCACCACAAGATTTAATTCCAGGTAGCAAGGAATGTGTATGCCAAGAACCATTGAAATCGATTTTTGCGTTTTTGAGGAACATACAAAAATACATACATACATATGTATATTTATATATTCTTGAATCCAATGCAAATTACGTGGGTGATGTATGTAATGGTCGGGGACTCTGACCTGAATACTGAATCTGTGAAACATATGAAATCATCCGGTGACATCATACATCAGTACCGCGCTGTGTGTATAACAATATATATATACGGATGACATACACCCCCGTATCCTAAAGGAATTAAGTAATGTCATAGCCAGACCCTTATTTCTGATATTTGCAGACTCTATACTGACAGGGAATGTCCCACAGGATTGGCGCGTGGCATATGTGGTGCCAATATTCAAAAAGGGGCCAAAAACAGAGCCTGGAAACTATAGGCCGGTAAGTTTAACATCTGTTGTGGGTAAACTGTTTGAAGGTTTTCTGAGAGATGCTATATTAGAGCATCTCAACAGAAATAAGCAAATAACGCCATATCAGCATGGCTTCGTGAGGGATCGGTCATGTCAGACTAATTTAATCAGTTTCTATGAGGAGGTAAGTTCTAGACTTGACAGCGGCGAATCAATGGATGTCGTATATCTGGACTTCTCCAAAGCATTTGACACTGTACCACATAAAAGGTTAGTATATAAAATGAGAATGCTCGGACTGGGAGAAAACATCTGTATGTGGGTAAGTAACTGGCTGAGTGATAGAAAACAGAGGGTGGTTATTAACGGTACACACTCAGATTGGGTCACTGTCACTAGTGGGGTACCTCAGGGGTCAGTATTGGGCCCTATTCTCTTCAATATATTTAGTAATGATCTTGTAGAAGGCTTGCATAGTAAAGTATCAATTTTCGCAGATAACACTAAACTGTGTAAAGTAATTTACACTGATGAGGACAGTATACTACTACAGAGGGATCTGGATAGATTGGAGGCTTGGGCAGATAAGTGGCAGATGAGGTTTAACACTGATAAATGTAAAGTTATGCACATGGGAAGGAAAAATGCAAGTCACCCGTACATACTAAATGGTAAAACACTCGGTAACACTGACATGGAAAAGGATCTAGGAATTTTAATAAACCGCAAACTAAGCAGCAAAAACCAGTGTCAGGCAGCTGCTGCCAAGGCCAACAAGATAATGGGTTGCATCAGAAGGGGCATAGATTCCCGTGATATGAACATAGTCCTACCACTTTACAAATCGCTAGTCAGACCACACATGGAGTACTGTGTACAGTTCTGGGCTCCTGTAAACAAGGCAGACATAGCAGAGCTGGAGAGGGTTCAGATGAGGGCAACTAAAGTAATAACTGGAATGGGGCAAATACAGTACCCTGAAAGATTATCAAAATTAGGGTTATTCACTTTAGAAAAAAGACAACTGAGGGGAGATCTAATTAATATGTATAAATATATCAGGGGTCAGTACAGAGATCTATCCCATCAGCTATTTATCCCCAGGACTGTGACTGTGACGAGGGGACATCCTCTGCGTCTGGAGGAAAGAAGGTTTGTACACAAACATAGAAGAGGATTCTTTACAGTAAGAGCAGTGAGACTATGGAGCTCTCTGCCTGAGGAGGTGGTGATGGTGAGTACAATAAAGGAATTCAAGAGGGGCCTGGATGTGTTTCTAGAGCGTAATAATATTACAGGCTATAGCTACTAGAGAGGGGTCGTTGATCCAGGCAGTTATTCTGATTGCATGATTGGAGTCGGGAAGGAATTTTTTATTCCCCTAAAGTGGAGAAAATTGGCTTCTACCTCACAGGGTTTTTTGCCTTCCTCCGGATCAACTTGCAGGATAACAGGCCGAACTGGATGGACAAATGTCTTTTTTCGGCCTTATGTACTATGTTACTATGTTACTATGTTACTATACAATCTCAGCGAGGTAGAGATGTATGATGTAATCAGAAGATTTTGGACATGTTACAACAGGTATTAAGTAATCATTTGAAAAGGGATGAAACACAGATGTAGTAGAGTTAACACACATGCTTTATGAGACGTGTTATGTAAACTTAATGCAATTAAATGCGTTACGCTATTTTTTAAAATGGCTTTTGTTTCAAGATTACGGGATGAGTTAAGAAATTTGAGAGGTTGTGTGTTAACCATACTACATCTGTACGGATTAGCAGCATTACTGAATATATACTGTCCTGGCCAAACGTTTTGAGAATTACATAAATATTGGAAATTGGAAAAGTTGCTGCTTAAGTTTTTATAATAGCAATTTGCATATACTCCAGAATGTTATGAAGAGTGATCAGATGAATTGCATAGTCATTCTTGGCCATGAAAATTAACTTAATCCCTAAAAAACCTTTCCACTGCATTTCATTGCTGTCATTAAAGGACCTGCTGAGATCATTTCAGTAATCGTCTTGTTAACTCAGGTGAGAATGTTGACAAGCACAAGGCTGGAGATCATTATGTCAGGCTGATTGGGTTAAAATGGCAGACTTGACATGTTAAAAGGAGGGTGATGCTTGAAATCATTGTTCTTCCATTGTTAACCATGATGACCTGCAAAGAAACGCATGCAGCCATCATTGCGTTGCATAAAAATGGCTTCACAGGCAAGGATATTGTGGCTACTAAGATTGCACCTCAATCAACAATTTATAGGATCATTAAGAACTTCAAGGAAAGAGGTTCAATTCTTGTTAAGAAGGCTTCAGGGCGTCCAAGAAAGTCCAGCAAGCGCCAGGATCGTCTCCTAAAGAGTATTCAGCTGCGGGATCAGAGTGCCACCAGTGCAGAGCTTGCTCAGGAATGGCAGCAGGCAGGTGTGAGCGCATCTGCACACACAGTGAGGCAAAGACTTTTGGAAGATGGCCTGGTGTCAAGAAGGCCAGCAAAGAAGCCACTTCTCTTCAAAAAAAACATCAGGGACAGATTGATCCTCTGCAAAAAGTATGGTAAATGGACTGCTGAGGACTAGGGCAAAGTCATATTCTCCGATGAAGCTTCTTTCCGATTGTTTGGGGCATCTGGAAAAAGGCTTGTCCGGAGAAGAAAAGGTGAGCGCTACCATCAGTCCTGTGTCATGCCAACAGTAAAGCATCCTGAGACCATTCATGTGTGGGGTTGCTTCTCATCCAAGGGAGTGGGCTCACTCACAATTTTGCCCAAAAACACAGCCATGAATAAAGAATGGTACCAAAACACCCTCCAACAGCAACTTCTTCGAACAATCCAACAACAGTTTGGTGAAGAACAATGCATTTTTCAGCACGATGGAGCACCGTGCCATAAGGCAAAAGTGGTAATTAAGTGGCTCGGGGACCAAAACGTTGACATTTTGGGTCCATGGCCTGGAAACTCCCCAGATCTTAATCCCATTGAGAACTTGTGGTCAATCCTCAAGAGGCGGGTGGACAAACAAAAACCCACTAATTCTGACAAACTCCAAGAAGTGATTATGAAAGAATGGGTTGCTATCAGTCAGGAATTGGCCCAGAAGTTGATTGAGAGCATGCCCAGTCGAATTGCAGAGGTCCTGAAAAAGAAGGGCCAACACTGCAAATACTGACTCTTTGCAGAAAATGTCATGTAATTGTCGATAAAAGCCTTTGAAACGTATGAAGTGCATGTAATTATATTTCACTACATCACAGAAACAACTGAAACAAAGATCTAAAAGCAGTTTAGCAGCAAACTTTGTGAAAACTAATATTTTTGTCATTCTCAAAACATTTGGCCACGACTGTACATTACAGAGTGTTGTAGAGAGAGATACAAAATTCATGTAAGCATTGTACCTGGACATAATCGCCGACTATATTCTGTGACAAGATCAGGCTGAAGACGCTTTAGGTCGCAAAACTTCTTTTGTAGGGCTTCCTTCTTGTGCCTTTTCCCATGCTTTAAATACAGTTCGGTCCAGACAGACATTAGGAACCATTCTTTTTCTTTGTGTTTCCGGGTCAGATGATATCCCCGCTTCAGAAAGCGCTGAAGGATAAAGATGAAAGCATATAATCCCCATTGTTTTATTATACAAATATAAAAAAAAATATCCTCAACAAATAGGGGAAATATTAGATTTAATGTTACTGTTATAAGATCGGATTGTATTTCGAATGTATGTGTGTGAGGTCTGAGCAATCAGATATTAGCCAGCTAAGCTGCAATGTACCTGTCTAATAAGTGACGGTACGGTATGGGGTGTAAAGTTGTTTTGCATCCCCGTGGTACACCCTGGGTAACGCTAAATAAACCAGCAAATACTTTTGGTCCAACAAAAAAACCTCATGGACATAAAATTTTATCTATATATATATTGTGTGTATGGTATATAGTGTGTGGTATATATTGTATGGCAGGAAAACGGACGTGCTATGTGCATGTGATAGATATTTATCTGTTGTCCATGCATACATGCTACTGACATAGTGCTGCAAAGTAACAAGAATACTTAGTGCACCAATCTGTAATATCTACTATTGGGAGGGGGGGAGAAAAAAAAAACAAAAAAAAAAAAAACGTATCAATGTAGTTCTTATTGGCATATACGAATATTTTGCAACAGTCGATCTACATATGAATAATTTATACATTGTTCGAGTGTTGCAAAATATTGTTCTGGCATGCAATATATAATAAAATACAGTACTGTAATACAATATTACTTACAGTGAGAATAACTTCTTCATCCTCATTAAAAGGTTTTTCGCACCATTTTATCTATAGGATTTTATTTTCGGAAGACTGCCAATCCACTAGTAACAAAGCGAAAGCGAAACCAGGTCATGTGACGCGATTACGTCAGACTATCGCGTCTTCACGCGATCATTCATAACGTTTCCGATTTTCGGGTAAAAATCGTAAATTCGAATATAAAGATTGATTCCACCCTACTTCTTTCTATATAGCGAATATTCGAGAGAAAAAAACTGTTATCTAGAATATATATATATATTTTTTCAACTAGTACAGTTGTCCGCATACTCCTCCCCGACAAACGTCCCCGTCACGCTGGGAACAACTGTGGGTTATAATAATACCATCGGATCTGAGTTTTCACGATCGCAGGGAAAACTCAGATCCAATGGTATATTATATAACCCACAGCCGTTCCCATGCTGACGGGACGCTTGTCCGGGAGCAGTATGCCGAAGTGAAATAACAGTACACATCGAAAAAAAGACGATTTTTCAAAATAGCGAATATATTCATTATATTGCTATAGCTTTGTTTTTTAGAATATTACGAATATTCTAAAAAACTAAGTTATAGCAATATAGCGAATATTCGTAAAATACACAAATAGACAGTAATTTAGCTAATATAGTGCTATAGTAATTTATTTATTTTTTGTCAAAATTTTTTTCTTTTCGGGGCTTCCTATTTGGGAAAAATTCACACTATTAAAAAAATACTATAGCACTATATTAGCTAAATTACAGTCTATTTGTGTATGTTACGAATATTCGCTATATTGCTATAACTTAGTTTTTTAGAATATTCGTAATATTCTAAAAAACGAAGTTATAGCAATATAGCGAATATTCGTAAAATACACATATTAGCCATAGCCATAGCCAACCAATAGGAAAGTTGCCTTATACAGTTAAAAGAAAATCGCAATACGCGAATAATTAAATCCCATATTATTCGCGAGAAATAGAATAATGACGAATATTCGATTTCAAAGAATATTCAGTCGAATATTCGTGAAATATCGTGAAATCGAATATGGCACCTCCCGCTCATCACTAGTTAGGTAGTATGATAGGTTCTGCTGTCCATACATACATGCTACAGACTTAGTGCTGTGATGTCACAACAATACGTAGTGCACCAATCAGTAATATGTAGTCAGACCGGCTAAAATGTGAAGTTTCACGTAATGCGCCAAAATATGCGCTTTTTTTTGCCGATTAGCGCAATTGCGAATATATTAAAGCACTCTAGCTGCATATTTTTTATGTCCTGCCGTGCCAACCATTTTCTGCGGTCTCAGGAAACTTCTAGCAGCTTGGAAAATGTAGCAAAAGTGACCCACGCCTGTATTGCGCATGCTTTACGCGAATATTACATTGCCGATTCTCACAATCAAGAAAATAATAGCGAATGCTCGAATTTGCGAATATACCGTATGGCGAATATTCTACAAAATATTTGCGAAATATCGCAAATTCGAATATTGCCCCTGCTGCTCATCACTAGTGATGGCCACCGTTGGCCCTGCTGTAATCCCATCATAATGCAGCAATGTGCCGGCCCTTGCCCCTGATCAATGCACCGCTGCCCTCCTGTACCTCCCTCTGCTGTCAGATCCTTTGACACTGGACAGCAGGATGGCTGTCAAAGGACCTGTGGCTCCTCCTACTTCCAGCGTCAACGTGACTGATGCTGTGTCGTCCCCCATACCCCTCCTGCTCCGGGTTACAGGCTGTGTGCCAAAAGAGGGAAACGGAACTCAGGTGAGTTTTTTTTTATTTTATTTAACCAGCCTCTTGACAATGAGTGGGTTTGGGGAGGAGCACATAAAGGTGACCATTACAAGGACATTACTGAGAGCATTACTTTGGCTGCTATAGAGACATTACTGGGTCAGGGAGGACATTACTGAGGGTAGGGGAACATTGCTGTGGCTGCTATAGGGACATTACTGGTGGCAGGCGAGCATTACTGTGGGCATTATAGAGACATTACTGCGGGCGCAATAGGGACATTACTGGGGGCATTACTGTGGGCATTAGAGAGACATTACTTTGGGAGGGGGGAATTGCTGGAGGGAAAGGGGGGAGGACATTACTGGAGGCACAATATGGGGCATTATTATTATGGGGGCACAATACTATACATAATATTAATACTGTGGGCATTATTATTACTTGTAGCATTTTTAATACTGTGGCATAATTAAAACTGGGGACACTGTGGGGATATTATTATTATTATTACTGTAGGCACTGTGGGGGAATTATTATTATCACTGGGGTAATTATAGGGGGCATTGTGGGGGCATTACTATAGCTTGCAACACTATTATTGGGGACATTATTATTACTGGTGGCACTAAGGTGGCATTTTTAATACTGGGGGCACTGTGGTGGCATTATTATTGCTGGAGGAATTATAGGAGACACTGTAGGGGCATTACTATTGCTGGAGGCACTGTTGGGGGGAATTTTTAGTACTGGAAGCACAACAGGGGCATTGGTATTGCTGGGGTAGGCATTATTGTAACTGGGGGCACTATAGGGGGCAATAGTATTTCTACAGTATATTAGTTGGGGGCATTGGGGAGCTCAGTGGGCACAGTACTGAACATAGCAACAGGATGATAATGTTAGGGCACCATAGTGGGGAAGATGATGGAAATTTAAGGACAATAAGATGTCTGTGTGTCATACGCTGCAGAGATGGAACAGGCCTAGAAGATGTCATCATGTATTGTCTGGTCCTAATCGAGAAGATGAGGAAAGAGAATATCTACATCAGAGGAGACATCACTTAGAGAAGTCATCATGGCAGTTTGATCCGAATGGAGAAGATGAGAAAAAAGAACTTCTACATCACAGGAGAACACAGGAGTATGTATGGTAATGATGAAAGACCAGTCAGAATGCTGAAGGTGGGACTGGCTCTGTGAGATTGGCTGTGTTTTAAGTCTTCATACCCTTTCTCTATATCTTAATTAGACATGGAGGAAAAGAAGGATGACAGAACATGGCAGTTGGCACTGGCCACCACAGAGGGGCAGATTCTATGGAGTTCCTACTGGGTCAGTATATTGTGCTGCACTGAGCCAAATAATAAATTGTGGCAAGATATACAGCTCCATCTATGGTATTTCTGGCCCCACCTTCTGTCAATCTGTGCCCGCCCACAACATAGGGCCGCTTTTATTTTTATTTTTTTCAGGGCCACTTTAAATTCTCAATCCGCCCCTGGTGAACCCCATAACTTTTTTATAGTTATGCTAACTGAGCTGTATTGGGACAAATTTTTTGCAGTCCAATCTGTAGTTTTTATTGATGCCATTTTGGAGTGTGCATGACATTTTGGTCACTATTTATTTAATATTTTTTGGGAGGTGAAGAGATCAAAAAATGGGGAATTGCCATATTAAATTTGATGTTCAACGTACGGGATACCTACATTTATATTTTAATGGTCCAGGTGTTTTTGGATGTGGAAATGCCTATGTTAATAGTTAATAGTTTTTTTATTGTTTATTTATTTTTAATTATGGGGAAGGGGTGATTTGAAATTTTATATTTTTTATATAAAAAATTAACTTTTTTTAACCCTTTTAATGTGCAATCATCAGATTGCTTTTCCTACACACTAATGTGCATACATTAGTGGATAAGAAATTCAGTTTATTCCAATGGAGTGCTGACACCCGCAGGCTTACATTGGAATATACCTCTGATAGGCCTTTAGCAGGCTCCAACCTATCACTGCCAAGTACCAGCTTCCCCGATCTCAGAAAGGGGAAGCTGTTCCGAAAGAACTTCTACATCACAGGAGAACACAGGAGTATGTATGGTAATGATGAAAGACCAGTCAGAATGCTGAAGGTGGGACTGGCTCTGTGAGATTGGCTGTGTTTTAAGTCTTCATACCCTTTCTCTATATCTTAATTAGACATGGAGGAAAAGAAGGATGACAGAACATGGCAGTTGGCACTGGCCACCACAGAGGGGCAGATTCTATGGAGTTCCTACTGGGTCAGTATATTGTGCTGCACTGAGCCAAATAAAAAATTGTGGCAAGATATACAGCTCCATCTATGGTATTTCTGGCCCCACCTTCTGTCAATCTGTGCCCGCCCACAACATAGGGCCGCTTTTATTTTTATTTTTTTCAGGGCCACTTTAAATTCTCAATCCGCCCCTGGTGAACCCCATAACTTTTTTATAGTTATGCTAACTGAGCTGTATTGGGACAAATTTTTTGCAGTCCAATCTGTAGTTTTTATTGATGCCATTTTGGAGTGTGCATGACATTTTGGTCACTATTTATTTAATATTTTTTGGGAGGTGAAGAGATCAAAAAATGGGGAATTGCCATATTAAATTTGATGTTCAACGTACGGGATACCTACATTTATATTTTAATGATCCAGGTGTTTTTGGATGTGGAAATGCCTATGTTAATAGTTAATAGTTTTTTTATTGTTTATTTATTTTTAATTATGGGGAAGGGGTGATTTGAAATTTTATATTTTTTATATAAAAAATTAACTTTTTTTAACCCTTTTAATGTGCAATCATCAGATTGCTTTTCCTACACACTAATGTGCATACATTAGTGGATAAGAAATTCAGTTTATTCCAATGGAGTGCTGACACCCGCAGGCTTACATTGGAATATACCTCTGATAGGCCTTTAGCAGGCTCCAACCTATCACTGCCAAGTACCAGCTTCCCCGATCTCAGAAAGGGGAAGCTGTTCCGACCCTGGGAGCTCAGTGCTCCCATGGAAAGTCTTTGCTGATGCTGCCGTGGTCACAACGGACCATAACATCTAAGGGGTTAAATGTCTGAAATCGGCTTTATCACCGATTGCAAACATTAGCCATGGGTGTCTGCTGTTTAAAACAAATCTGGTGTCTCCGGTATCTGATGCTCTCGTGAGCTGGTACCATTTTTAAAGACTGGATTTCCACAATACATGTACGTTGAAAGTCCAGAAAGGGTAAATAGGGTTAAACCGGATGACAGATGCTCTTTAATATATTGGAAAGATATATAAGTTTTGTCCAGGTAAACATTTAAGTAATCCTCCAGGCTGTGTTGGCTTGCTGCCACAATTTTTGCTCTGGGAAGTTCAGAAGTTCTATCACGAGTGGAAATAATTGCTTCTTCTGATCACCAGCCTCAGTCTCACTAGACTGTATGGATGGATGCTGCTCACAGTGAGTAAAGAGTAATCTTCCAGGGCTCATTTTGTTTCTTTGTGAACGGTAGATGAGGCTGATGGCAATCAAGGACAGCAATTCTCCCGATAAGCCAGCCGAAGAAAGGATCTTTCCAGAGCTGAATTTGATAATATTGATGGGAGTCAGAGGGGAATGAATGAAATTGATTGTACCCATGGGATGTTCTCGACACCAGCTGAGGATAAACCCATTTTGCAAAATATAATTTTTCTCCTACAAATATGTATTTATTTTTGACACAGTTTTTACATGAAGTCTCGGCAGTACAGCTGTGCTGCAAACTGTGACATTGACAACTTCACATTTATTTAGTAAATGAAAGATAAGAAATGAGGTCAGTTTACTCTCTTGACATTCAAATTGCATTGACAACGTGGTTGTATAATATTAAGTAGACCATCGATATATAATATTATGTGATGCTACAATAGGTTTTATTATTTCATTTAGCCTACATTGGGATATGTATTGAGTAATAGACTTAGCTGTTGTACAGAGACTAGGGAGTTTTATTACAGCCATTTCACTTGCTTGGTTACAATCTACCCTACATTCAATGTGTGTGTGTGTATATGTATATATATATATATATATATATATATATTTAGATCCAGAAAAAAGAGCGGCACTCCGGTAGGTAAAAGCAAGTGAACCCTTTATTCACCCAAGTGGTGCAACGTTTCGGCTCTAGTCACGAGCCGAAACGTTGCACCACTTGGGTGAATAAAGGGTTCACTTGCTTTTACCTACCGGAGTGCCGCTCTTTTTTCTGGATCTATTCATCGGGGCTACAAGTCTACTCCCCTTAAGACGTGCACCCGCACCTTTCCCTTGCAGCCAGTGCCGCCATTTTTCTTTTTATATATATATATATATATATATATATATACAGGGGTGCACCGCCAATGAAGCCAGGTGAGGCAATCGCCTCAGGCAGCGCCAGGTAGGGGCAAGAGGGGGTTAGCGGCCCCATAATGTCGACAGTCACCCCTATTTTCTTTTTATTCCCAATTCTTTTTTGTTTGTTTGTTTGTTTCTGACAGTGCCGCCTCATACCCCTACATATTTTGATTCTGACAATATATTGTTTGTAGTTTAATTGTATATGTTATACTATATGGAACCACATATGAATGTAGTGAAGAAATAAAATGAATAAGTATCTGTACAAACCACAATGTCTGAATAAGACATAGATGATAATAATAACAATCATGGTCCAGTCCAGGTTTTAAATAACAACACTGGTCCGAGACAGTACTGTCCAGCTTTTTAAATGATCATAGTAATCCAATATAAGAAGTGACTTTGTCCATCGTTCTCATTACATTTCTGACCACTGAAGAAGAAACCTTGTTGGTTTCGAAACGCGTTTGGTGAATAAAAAAAATAAAAAAATATAGCGAAATACATAGAGCTGAAAAACTTTAACTTAGAACGAATACATGTGGCCACGGAACACAGTCGGCGTCTCAATACCCCTAACTCGCATGCGCTGAGAAGTAAGTGCTGGCACTAGCGCGGGATAGATCGTGTGAATCAGAGATCTGGAAGTCAAACAGCCGCATATGGAAAAACCATATATGTATTAACTGCTATCAGCAATACCAAATCAACATATCGGGATTCTGGTAAGCAGATGGACAACACATTATACCCGATTTTGGAGCACAGCAAGCACAATATATATGGATTGTAATTTTAAGTGGCAACAATAGGACTGTATTATAACAACTTAGAACGTTACATCAGGGAAGATTGCAATAACAGGAAGCTTTGCTGGCTCTTTCAATATTGCTACGGGATATCAAATGTTCTGAAACAGCGAATGAGCTCCGCACTAGCAACAGATAGAGGGACTGTGACTGTACACTATTTTTTATATCAGTGATTATATCTGCAATTATTTTTTATGTAATTATTATTTTATTAAGGATATAGGGATATTGGTATTTTTATGCATGATATATTAATTAAAAAAATAAATTGATATGTGTTTTATATGTGAAACCGGCCATTAATGAAATATCATATTAGAGATGCTAGGTCGTGTAGCAGGCTGGGCTATATTCCGGTGAGCTCCCTTACAAAAACTGTATTTTGCTTATATCCAGAAATGAGGTCAGTTTAATCTCTTGACGTTCAAATTGCATTGATAACATGGTTGTATAATAAGTAGAGCATCGATATATAATATTATGTGATGTTAGGTTTTATTATTTAATTTAGCCTACATTGGGATATGTATTGATTAATAGACTTAGCTGTTGTACAGAGACTAGAGAGTTTTATTACAGCCATTTCCCTTGCTTGGTTACAATCTACCCTACATTCAATATATATATATACATACAGGGGTGCACCACCAATGAAGCCAGGTGAGGCGGAACAGCCTGACCTGCCCCGCTATAGTGCAAGTATGAAAGTAGTAAATGTATATGTGTGTTCTATATGTACTGTATTGTATATATGATTGATTGATGTATATTTATATATAGTGTGTGTAATACATGTATGCTTGTATAATGTATGTATGTGTGTGTGTGTGTATATATATATATATATATATATATATATATAAAAGCTGAATTGCGCAGGGAAAGGGCTTTTTCGGCAGATTTCCAGAAAAATTCTCTAGATTCAGCATAGGGCAAGGGAGAGCATTGGAGCATGAAATGCTCTGATGCTCATGTCAGATGGATGAGTGGGGGAAGAAGGGACAACCCCTTTAACTCTGCTACATCCGTAAGTTTGTATGTTGCCTGTGTTTGCGTGGGTTTCCTCCAACACTCCAAAGACATACTGATAGGGAACTTAGATTGTGAGCTCCATGGGGGACAGTGTGATGCTGTCTGTAAAATGCGGCGGAATATGTCAGCTCTATATAAGTGCATAAAATAAATAAATATATATATATGTGTGTGTTTCTGAGATTCTGGCTTGTGCTGTTAGTCTGTGATCACTGTCTTTTGGGCTTCTGTATTTCGGATGTTTCATTTGACTTAAACAGGAGACATTTTGTCATCAGATCATTGCAGTTTGATGCTGTATTAGGGTGCATTCACATGACCGTAATTCTGGGTCTGCATCCATTCTGCAATTTTGCAGAACGGGTGCGGACCCATTCATTTCAATGGGGCCGCAAAAGATGCGGACAGCACACTGTGTGCTGTCCACATCCGTAGTTCCGTTCCGTGGTCCCGCAAAAAAGATAGAGCATGACAAGAATAGGCATTTCTATCATAGGGCCGGTAATATGGGATCCGCAAAATGAGGAGCGCACATGGCCGGTGTCCGTGTTTTGCGGATCAGCAATTTGCAAATCTGCAAAACACTACGGTCGTGTGAATGCACCCTAAGGCCCCTTGAGCGTGTCCGGATTAGGTCTGGATTCATTGCGTCTGCGATCAGGGAAAATCGTGCGAGTAGGTACGCAATTGCAGTCAGTTTTGACTGCGATTGCGTTCCGATGTTCAGTTTTTATTGCGCGGGTGCAATGCGTTTTGCATGCACGTGATAAAAAACTGACTGTGGTACCCAGACCCGAACCCGGACTTCTTCACTGAAGTTCGAGTTTGGGATCGGTGTTATGTATATTTTATTATTTTCCATTTCGTTATTTCAGAATGCTAAGAAAAAGGTCCATTGTGGGGTTAAAAATAAAAAAAAATTTAACCCGCGTCATCCACTTGATCGCGCAGCCGGGCTGGTTTACTTTCTTCTTCTTCTTGTGGGACCTGGCTGGAAAAGGACCAGCGCTGGCATCACCGCACTCACCACGTGGTGAGCGCGGTGACGTCAGTGCAGGCCCTGCTGAATGAAGATAGAAGGTCCTTTTCCAGCCAGGTCCTGCAAGAAGAAGAAGAAGAAGAAAGAAGACCAGCCTGGCTGCGCGATCAAGTGGATGAGGTGAGTTACATATATATTTTTTTTAACCCCACAGTGGACCTTTTACTTAGCATTCTGAATTAAAGAATGCTATTTTCCATTATAACCATGTTATAATGGAAAATAATAAAGTAAATGGGGTCCCATCACAAGTGATGCGTGAAAATCACCGCTCATCTAAACAGCCCCATTGAAGTGAATGGGTCCGGATTTAGATGGAAAAAAAAGTTCTAC
This sequence comes from Bufo bufo, assembly GCF_905171765.1. NCBI lineage: Eukaryota > Metazoa > Chordata > Amphibia > Anura > Bufonidae > Bufo > Bufo bufo. The sequence continues at coordinate 56,118,596 of NC_053391.1, forward strand.
ACAAAGGATATAGGTTTTTTAGTCTAAGATAACTTCAGTCGGAAATGCCTAAAACGGATGCAAAATGTGCATAAATGAGCATAACGGATGCTTAAAATACAGGATCTGTTTTCTTGTTTATTTTTTGTTTCTTCTGACGAATCAGATGAACAGAAAAATGACAGTAATGTGAACGCGGGCTTGGACGGTAGTGCTATATAGTACATTATACCTACTAATGTCACCCCTTGTGTACATGTTGTTTTGTAAGCACCTTCCAGGTTATAAAAAACAGTAAAAATGTGTAATGTAGCACCAATGTACCTACAGTTCATGGGCGTTGGAGGGGAGGGGCTGGGGTAGAAGGTTGGTGGGACCAGGGATGGGTAGTCAGAGGGGCTTGGGAAGGACCATGGTGCCCAATTCAGATTCCTGCTATGGGGCCCAATGAATTCTATGTACACCCCTGAGTCCTAGAGATGCTCTTCAGTTAACCTATGATTGTTTGACTGTTGTAATGCTTGTGATCTGTAGTGACTTTATGGCCCATGCAGATCCTTAGCTCTGTTTGTTTACATATAGCATCTCTTCTCATGTCCCTTACTTAAGTGATTAATTTATTAATGAGCTAAATTACACCTAGTTCTGTGATCACACTTACTATACATATAGACACAGTCTAAGGCTACATGCACACGACAGTGAAAAATGGCTGTGCAACAGCCGTCTGAGTAACGGCCGTCACACGGGCATTTTTAGCACCAGTGAAAGTCTATGGGGCTATTCACATGGCCATTCTTTTAACGGCCAGTGTAGTTTCTAAAATGGGGTCGCTTTTTTGGAGTTTCTACTCTAGGGGTGCATCAAGGGGGCTTCAAATGGGACATGGTGTCAAAAAACCAGTCCAGCAAAATCTGCTTTCCAAAAACCTTATGGCATTCCTTTCCTTCTGCGCCCTGCCGTGTGCCAGTACAGCTGTTTACGACCACATATGGGGTGTTTCTGTAAACTAAAGAATCAGAGCAATAAATATTAAGTTTTGTTTGGCTGTTAATCCTTGCTTTGAAACTGAAAAAAAATTTTTTTAATGGAAAATCTGCCAAAAAGGTGAAATTTTAAAATTGTATCTCTATTTTCCATTAATTCTTGTGGAACACCCAAAGGGTTAGTAAAATCAGTTTTGAATACCTTGAGGGGTGTAGTTTCTAGAATGGGGTCATTTTTGGGTGGTTTCTATTATATTAGCCTCACAAAGCTACTTCAGACCTGAACTGGTCCTTAAAAAGTTGTTTTTTGAAAATTTCGGAGAAATTTCAAGATTTGCTTCTAAACTTCTAAGCCTTCTAAAATGATCCTAACATGAAGTAGACATATGGGGAATGTAAAGTAATAACTATTTTTGTAGGTATTACTATGTATTATAGAAGTAGAGAAATTGAAACTTGGAAATTTGCAAATTTTTAGCAAATTTGTTATTTTTTTTATAAGTAAAAATGAAATTTTTTGACTCCATTTTACAAGTGTCATGAAGTACAATATGTGATGAAAAAACTATCTCAGAATGGCCTGGATAAGTCAAAGCGTTTTAAAGTTTTTTACCACTTAAAGTGACACTGGTCAGATTTGCAAAAAATGGCCTGGTCCTTAAGGTGAAATATGGCTGTGTCCTTAAGGAGTTAAGTTCAATGTTTTGTTAATCTGAATTTTATGTGATGGATCAGAACACAATAGTCTAAGTTGGTGAAGTGAAATGAGAAAAATATATAAATAAAACTATTGTTTAGAAATAGAAAACAGAAAATTGGCATGTGCGTATGTATTCACCCCCTTTGTTAGGAAGTCCATAAAAAGCTCTGGTGCAACCAATTACCTTCAGAAGTCACATAATTAGTGAGATGATGTCCACCTGTGTGCAATCTAAGTGTCACATGATCTGTCATTATATATACACACCTTTTTTGAAAGGCCCCAGAGGCTGCAACACCTAAGTAAGAGGCATCACTAACCAAACACTGCCATGGAGACCAAGGAACTCTCCAAACAACTAAGGGACAATGTTGTTGAGAAGTACAAGTCAGGGTTAGGTTATAAAAAAATATCCAAATCTTTAATGATCCCCAGGAGCACCATCAAATAAATCATAACCTAATGGAAAGAACATGGCACAACAGGAAACTGCCAAGAGACGGACACCCACCAAAACTCATTGACCAGGTGAGGAGGGCATTAATTGGAGAGGCAGCACAGACACCTAAGGTAACCCTGGAGGAGCTGCAGAGTTCCACAGCAGAGACTGGAGTATCTGTTCATAGGAAGACAATAAGCCGTACGCTCCATAGAGTTGGGCTTTATGGCAGAGTGGCCAGAAGAAAGCCATTACTTTCAGCTAAAAACGAAAAGGCACATTGTGAATTTGTGAAACTGCATGTGGGAGACTCCCAAAATGTATGGCGGAAGATGCTCTGGTCTGATGAGACTAAAATTGAACTTTTCGGCCAAAGAAAACGCTATGTCTGGCGCAAACCCAACACATCACATCACCCAAAGAACATGGTGGTGGCAGCATCATGCTGTGGGGATGTTTTTTAGCAGCCAGGACTGGAAAAACTGATCAGAGTTGAGGGAAAGATGGATGGTGCTAAATACAGGGATATTCTTGAGAAAAACCTGTACCACTCTGTGCGTGATTTGAGGCTAGGATGGAGGTTCACCTTCCAGCAGGACAATGCCCCCAAACACACTGCTAAAGCAACACGAGTGGTTTAAGGGGAAGCATGTAAATGTGTTGGAATGGCCTAGTCAAATCCCAGATCTCAGTCCAATAGAAAATCTGTGGTCAGACTTAAAGATTGCTGTTCACAAGCGCAAACCATCCAAATTGAAGGAGCTGGAGCAGTTTTGCAAGGAGGAATGGGCAAAAATCCCAGTGGTAAGATGGGGCAAGCTCATAGAGACTTATCCAAAGCGACTTGGAGCTGTGATTGCTGCAAAATGTGGCTCTACAAAGTTTTTAACTTTAGGGGGTGAATAGTTATGCACACTGACTTTTTCTGTTATTTTGTCCTATTTGTTGTTTGCTTTACAATAAAACAAAAAAAAAAACATCTTCAAAGTTGTGGGCATGTTCTGTAAATTAGATGATGCAAATCCTCAAATAATCCATGTTAACCACCTCAGCCCCTATAGCTTAAACACCCTTAATGACCAGGCCACTTTTCACACTTCTGACCTACACTACTTTAACCGTTTATTGCTCGGTCATGCAACTTACCACCCAAATTACTTTTACCTCCTTTTCTTCTCACTAATAGAGCTTTCATTTGGTGGTATTTCATTGCTGCTGACATTTTTACTTTTTTTGTTATTAATCGAAATTTAACGATTTTTTTGCAAAAAAATTACATTTTTCACTTTCAGTTGTAAAATTTTGCTAAAAAACAACATCCATATATAAATTTTGCTCTAAATTTATTGTTCTACATGTCTTTGATTAAAAAAAAAATGTTTGGGTAAAAAAAAAAAATGGTTTGGGTAAAAGTTATAGCGTTTACAAACTATGGTACAAAAATGTGAATTTCCGCTTTTTGAAGCAGCTCTGACTTTCTGAGCACCTGTCATGTTTCCTGAGGTTCTACAATGGCCAGACAGTACAAACACCCCACAAATGACCCCATTTCGGAAAGTAGACACCCTAAGGTATTCGCTGATGGGCATAGTGAGTTCATAGAACTTTTTATTTTTTGTCACAAGTTAGCGGAAAATGATGATTTTTTTTTTTCTTACAAAGTCCCATATTCCACTAACTTGTGACAAAAAATAAAAACTTCCATGAACTCACTATGCCCATCACGAAATACCTTGGGGTGTCTTCTTTCCAAAATGGGGTCACTTGTGGGGTAGTTATACTGCCATGGCATTTTAGGGGCCGAATGCGTGAGAAGTGGTTTGAAATCAAAATCTGTAAAAAATGGCCGGTGAAATCCGAAAGGTGCTCATTGGAATGTGGGCCCCTTTGCCCACCTAGGGTGCAAAAAAGTGTCACACATCTGGTATCCCTGTACTCAGGAGAAGTTGGGCAATGTGTTTTGTGGTGTCTTTTTACATATACCCATGCTGGGTGAGAGTAATATCTTGGCAAAAGACAACTTTTCCCATTTTTTTATACAAAGTTGGCATTTGACCGAGATATTTATCTCACCCAGCATGGGTATATGTAAAATGACACCCCAAAACACATTGCCCAACTTCTCCTGAGTACTGGGATACCAGATGTGTGACACTTTTTTGCAGCCTAGATGCGCAAAGGGGCCCACATTCCAAAGAGCACCTTTCGGATTTCACCGGCCATTTTTTACAGCTTTTGATTTCAAACTACTTACCACACATTTGGGCCCCTAGAATGCCAGGGCAGTATAACTACCCCACAAGTGACCCCATTTTGGAAAGAAGACACCCCAAGGTATTCGCTTATGGGCATAGTGAGTTCATAGAAGTTTTTATGAGGGCATTTTTAGACATTTGGTTCCCAGACTTCTTCTCACGCTTTAGGGCCCCTAGAATGCCAGGGCAGTATAAATACCCCACATGTGACCCCATTTTGGAAAGAAGACACCCCAAGGTATTCAATGAGGGGCATGGCAAGTTCATAGAAATTTTATTTTTTTGGCACAAGTTAGCGGAAATTGATATATATTTTTTTTCTCACAAAGTCTCCCTTTCCGCTAACTTGGGACAACAATTTTAATCTTTCATGGACTAAATATGCCCCTCACGGAATACCTTGGGGTGTCTTCTTTCCGAAATGGGGTCACATGTGGGGTATTTATACTGCCCTGGCATTCTAGGGGCCCTAAAGTGTGAGAAGAAGTCTGGAATATAAAGGTCTAAAAATTTTTCCGCATTTGGATTCCGTGAGGGGTATGGTGAGTTCATGTGAGATTTTATTTTTTGACACAAGTTAGTGGAATATGAGACTTTGTAAGAAAAAAATAAATAAATTCCGCTAACTTGGGCCAAAAAAATGTCTGAATGGATCCTTACAGGGGGGTGATCAATGACAGGGGGGTGATCAATGACAGGGGGGTGATCAGGGAGTCTATATGGGGTGATCACCCCCGTCATTGATCACCCCCCTGTAAGGCTGCATTCAGATGTCCGTATGCATTTTGCGGATCCGATCCATGTATCCGTGGATCAGTAAAAATCATACGGACATCTGAATGCAGCCTTACAGGGGGGTGATCAATGACAGGGGGGTGATCAATGACAGGGGGGTGATCAGGGAGTCTATATGGGGTGATCACCCCCCTGTCATTGATCACCCACCTATAAGGCTCCATTCAGATGTCCGTATGTGTTTTGCGGATCTGATCCATGTATCAGTGGATCCGTAAAAATAATACGGACATCTGAATGCAGCCTTACAGGGGGGTGATCAATGACAGGGGGGGTGATCAATGACAGGGGGGTGATCAGGAAGTCTATATGGGGTGATCACCCACCTGTCATTGATCACCCCCCTATAAGGCTCCATTCAGATGTCCGTATGTGTTTTGCGGATCCGATCCATGTATCAGTGGATCTGTAAAAATCATACGGACATCTGAATGCAGCCTTACAGGGGGGTGATCAATGACAGGGGGGTGATCAGGGAGTCTATATGGGGTGATCACCCACTGTCATTAATCACCCCCCTGTAAGGCTCCATTCAGACGTCCGTATGTGTTTTGCGGATCCGATCCATGTATCAGTGGATCCGTAAAAATCATACGGACATCTGAATGCAGCCTTACAAGGGGGTGATCAATGACAGGGGGGTGATCAGGGAGTCTATATGGGGTGATCACCCCCCTGTAAGGCTCCATTCAGACGCCTGTATGTGTTTTGCGGATCCGATCCATGTATCAGTGGATCCGTAAAAATCATACGGACGTCTGAATGCAGCCTTACAAGGGGGTGATCAATGACAGGGGGGTGATCAGGGAGTCTATATGGGGTGATCACCCCCCTGTAAGGCTCCATTCAGACGCCTGTATGTGTTTTGCGGATCCGATCCATGTATCAGTGGATCCGTAAAAATCATACGGACGTCTGAATGGAGCCTTACAGGGGGGTGATCAATGACAGGGGGGTGATCAATGACAGGGGGGTGATCAGGGAGTCTATATGGGGTGATCACCCCCGTCATTGATCACCCCCCTGTAAGGCTGCATTCAGATGTCCGTATGCGTTTTGCGGATCCAATCCGTGTATCAATGGATCCGTAAAAATCATACGGACATCTGAATGCAGCCTTACAGGGGGTGATCAATGACAGGGGGGTGATCAGGGAGTCTATATGGGGTGATCAAGGGTGATCAGGGGTTAATAAGGGGTTAATAAGTGACAGGGGGGGTGTAGTGTAGTGTGGTGCTTGGTGCTTCTTATTACTGAGCTACCTGTGTCCTCTGGTGGTCGATCCAAACAAAAGGGACCACCAGAGGACCAGTTAGCAGGTATATTAGACGCTGTTATCAAAACAGCGTCTAATATACCTGTTAGGGGTTAAAAAAATCGCATCACCAGCCTGCCAGCGAACTATCGCCGCTGGCAGGCTGGAGATCCACTCGCTTACCTTCCGTTCCTGTGAACGCGCGCGCCTGCCAGAACCTGTCACTGACCTCTGCGCTGATGGCATGGCCACCTACTTCAGAGACAAGATTGGCAGTATCCGGCAGGAAATAATCTCACAGTCCCCAAATAGTTTCAAGTCTCCAGGCTTCTCTCTTCTTCTAGACCCATGACCTGTAGCAGTGATCGTATTCCATCACACCTCCTCCAGTCCCTCACCCTGGCTATCATCACTCACCTAAGTAGAATTTTTAACCTCTATCTCTCTTCTGGTATCTTTCCCTCCTTTTTAAAACACTCTGTTATAACACCACTACTAAAGAAACCATCTCTTGACCCGACCTGTGCTGCTAACTACCGTCCTGTTTCTATCTGCCCCTTCATCGCTAAACTCACTTTACTGATTCTACTGGATCTCTCTGCAGCATTTGATACCATGGACCATAAACTCTTCCTCATCATGCTCCACTCAATTGGCCTTTGGGACACTGCTCTCTCTTGGTTCTCTTCCTATCTCTCTGGTCACTCCTTTAGTGTATAATTTGCTGGCTCTCCTTCTCCTCCTTTTCCTCTTGATGTTGGCATTCCTCAGGGCTCATACTAGGTCCTCTACTCTTCTCCCTCTATACAGCCCCCATCGGACAGACTATCTGTAGATTTGGCTTTCGATACCATCTCTATGCTGACGACACCCAACTATACACTTCATCTCCTGACATCACCCCTGCTTTACTCCAAAACTTGTCTGGAAGCTGTCTCTAACATCATGTCTTCTCTGTATATAAAACTGAACCTCTCAAAAACTGAACTTCTTGTCTTTCCCCCATCTACTAACCCACCTAAACTTGATATTTCAATTTCGGTCAGCAGCACTATCATAACTCCTGTGCAACATGCCCGCTGTCTTGGGGCCACATTTGACTCTGATCTTTCCTTTGTTACCCATATTCAATCACTTACACTTACACTCGTCATGACTACTGCAACACATTACTAATCGGTCTCCCTCTCACTAAACTCTCCCCCCTTCAGTCTGTTCTAAATGCTGCAGCCAGGCTCATCTATCCATCCAACCACTACACTGATGCTACTAGTCTGTGCCAGTCACTTCACTGGTTGCCCACCCACCACAATATACAGTTCAAACTACTCACCCTCACCCACAAAGCTCTCCACAGTGGTGGCACTATATAAATAAATATTATTATTATTATTAATATTATTTGTGCCCATCTACTACGGCAAGGTGACCTCTTTAGGATGGGAACCTACTCTAAATACTACCTCTTGAGGACAACCAGCCTCCAACAAATCTAGGGAAGGCTGGCTTCACATATATACTGAGCCAACTCTGTATGCTACCACTCCTGGTGCCAGCTAGCTTCTAATGAATAAAGGGAGAGATGGCTTCAGCTTTATACTTCACTAATTGAAATCAACCTGTGAGAAAGATGGGTTATTCAGGAGTGCACAATGTAGACCTGCACATTAGAAGGTGCAGAATAACTTTGTTTTTTGTCTTTCACTATGCATGTGGAGTTGTGGCTTTCCCCATTTTGGTCATGCACTACACAATGAGGCTAAATTTACCCAGAAATATAGTTCTATGGCATAGTTTTCAAATGACTGTTAAAGGGGTTATCCAGTGATAGATAATGATGACATATGATCTTCACGATAGGTGTTATGAACCAGCGAGTGTGGAACCACTGTACCATGTGACCAATGTCCTCTATGGATGTTATCTGAGTGAACCCTTCATTCTTCACAGTACCCATGATAGTGGAATAAACTTTCCAGAGGTGAACACCAAGTCACTACCCCTTGAGGTTGGTTGGCACACAAAACAGCTGTCCCAGGTGGTTGAAAGTGGACCAGTGCAAGGTACCAAAGGCATGGACATAGTCAACAGGCCGAGCCATAACAGGATCAACAGTGCAGGACCAAACGATGAGGTAAAGTCATACAAGCAATATGTCAGAGAAGGCTGCACAGGTACCTGTTAGGCAATCCGGATCAGCAGCAAGAGAGTCGAAATGGAGCAGGCAAGGATCAGACAGATAGCGGAATCTAGAAAACAAGCACGGGTCTGGAGTTTAGGAACACAAGCACGTACGAAAGCAACCTTAGCAGGACACAAGTACCTTTGATGCTCAGGCAAATAGGAGGAGGGTTGGACCACTCATATAAATGCAGGAGGGCTGGGATTGGTCAGAAGGTCAGCACAGGTCAAGGGAAGTGCCGCTCACCGGCCCTTAAATAAATGTGCTACAAGGAACAGACTGGAAGGCATGTTGCGCCCGGGGCTGGATGGAAACTCTGGTGGTGGCATCTGGGAAGGACAGAGCCTGCAAGAACAGAGCCCGGGACCACGGTGGTGAATAGGGAGACACCAGCAGCTGACCACTGCCACTACCCGCCCCCCAATGTGGCTGGACACGGACAATGATGGAGGAAGACAGCAAGGACAGTTCTCACCCAAACACAGAGCCGGGGCCGCAGAAGTGAGTAAGGGAACATTGGTGGTTCGAAAACATCATTACAATAGGTCATTATTATCACATCAACGGGAGTCCCAGACACTTGCCAATCAGCTGTTACACTGACCTGCCCCACTCACCGGAGCTCCAGTGAGTGCAGTCGGCTCTCAGCATCTCTTCCAGGCACAGTGCTGTATGTAGGATAATGGCAGTGCTTGTTATTGCATCCCTATGTGAATGAGCTGCAACTAGGCCATGTGATCAATGTACAGTGATGTCACATGGCCTAGAAAGAGTCTGTGGTGATCACAGAGGACAAACCTCTTCTAAAAGCTGATCGGTGGGGGTCCTGAATGTAAGTCCAGGATAGGTCATTAATATCAGATTGGCAGGGGTCCCACACCCAGGATTCCACCACTTATGTAATTTGCAATGCACTAGACAATAATTATAAAAAAAAAATCCTAAAAATATGATCTCTTGCTGGTACTTAAGGAGAAGAGTTAAGAAACTTATGACTGATCTAGTGGACTGCCTTTCCATAGAAGGAAAAACTCTAATCAGAACTAACCTTAGGGGTGTGTGGTCTGTGAAGTCATACATGGTGCATCACCCACAACTAATGAAGGGGCACCACTGGTGCTAATGGCCTGGGCAACTGGACCCTGCACCCTGAGCCCATGCTTGGCATATGTACAGTATAGCACTACATTCCTTAGTTTAATAAAGGACAGGTAAAGATCCCGCACTCCCGCTGGTCAGCTGTTGTGGAAGGGGCTGCAATGCTTGAATCTGTGATATCATATCCATAGGTCACGTGACCAGTGTGCAGCTCAGTCCTGTTCAAGTAAATGAGATTGAGCTGCAATATCCAAAGCAGCCACTTTTTCAATGTAGGGCACCATGCTTGGTATAATATGGAAAGTAAGCAGCAGTCATCCAAGTGCCACAGACTCTTCAAAGTATTAATCAATGGGGGTGCCAGTAGTCAGAACCGCACCAATCAGATATTGATATCTTGTCCTGTGGATAGGTCAGACATCAATATTTCAAGGGGTTATCCAGGAATGGATAATGATCTATCCTCAGGACTCATCGTCGGGGGTGTCCAAGTCCTGGCACTTCCCTAAAGATCAGCTGTTTCAGGGAGCCACCATGCTCACTGGAGCTCTGGTGAACAAAGCCAGCTCGCCAAGCACAACACAAATAGGGACTACGTTTGGTATTGCACCTCAACCCCGTGGACTTCAATGGGGAAGAGGTGCAACTTGGCCATGTGACTAATGCATGGTGATGTCACATGGCCTACGAAGAGCCCGTGGCACGCACATCAGCCTCTTCTAACAGCTTATTTCCCCCTGGGTGTTGGAGAAACACGAAAAACAAGTGGACTTACAGTACAGACCAAAAGTTTGGACACACCTTCTCATTCAAAGAGTTTTCTTTATTTTCACGACTATGAAGGCATCAAAACTATGAATTAACACATGTGGAATTATATACATAACAAACAAGTGTGAAACAACTGAAAATATGTCATATTCTAGGTTCTTCAAAGTAGCCACCTTTTGCTTTGATTACTGCTTTGCACACTCTTGGCCTTCTCTTGATGAGCTTCAAGAGGTAGTCCCCTGAAATGGTCTTCCAACAGTCTTGAAGGAGTTCCCAGAGATGCTTAGCACTTGTTGGCCCTTTTGCCTTCACTCTGCGGTCCAGCTCACCCCAAACCATCTCGATTGGGTTCAGGTCCGGTGACTGTGGAGGCCAGGTCATCTGGCGCAGCACCCCATCACTCTCCTTCATGGTCAAATAGCCCTTACTTTCAAAGTTTTCCCAATTTTTCGGCTGACTGACTGACCTTCATTTCTTAAAGTAATGATGGCCACTCGTTTTTCTTTACTTAGCTGCTTTTTTCTTGCCATAATACAAATTCTAACAGTCTATTCAGTAGGACTATCAGCTGTGTATCCACCTGACTTCTCCTCAACGCAACTGATGGTCCCAATCCCATTTATAAGGCAAGAAATCCCACTTATTAAACCTGACAGGGCACACCTGTGAAGTGAAAACCATTTCAGGGGACTACCTCTTGAAGCTCATAAAGAGAATGCCAAGAGTGTGCAAAGCAGTAATCAAAGCAAAAGGTGGCTACTTTGAAGAACCTAGAATATGACATATTTTCACAATTGTTTGTTTTATGTATATAATTCCACATGTGTTAATTCATAGTTTTGATGCCTTCAGTGTGAATCTACAATTTTCATAGTCATGAAAATAAAGAAAACTCTTTGAAAGAGAAGGTGTGTCCAAACTTTTGGTCTGTACTGTATATGGAGCGGTTTTTGACACAATGAGAGATTCAGCACAGATTCCACCACAATTTGCTGCTTTTTTCCATACTTCTTTTAATCACATAAAAAAGCAAGTGCTGCTTCTCATTGAAATTAATGGGATGCTCTTTTGGATCATTTTTGGAGCTGATTTTGAGATTGAAACTCTAAAATCAGCAAGAAAAACTCAGTGTGAACTGGTCCTAATTGTTAATCCCCCTTTCCCTCACTGAGATTGTAATCATCCAGTAGTATCATCTCAGCTCAGTATCATCTATTGTACCTTACTAAAATGTTATCTCTTCTTTTAAACTTCAAATTATTATTTGCCCCCGCAGAGTTTTTGAGCAAGTGATTTAGATTCTGACTGTGGACTGAAAATATAATGGGAAGCAACACAGAAATGTTCATTTTCTTTGTGTTCTTCTTCTAATCAGATAAGGAGCACAAAGCAATATTGATCTTTACTATGTTTATTCTTAAATCAATAATTCAAAAATCAATAATGTGGGAGGGGTAAAAGTTTAAAATGGCATTACTACATCATGGAAAAAAGCAAAGATCTAAAATATTGCTCTTCTTTTAATGTCATATTGTGCATGGTCTGAGGATGTTGTGATACTGAATTCATGCAATCAGTTAGACAAAATCAATGACCTATCTAAGTCAACAGTATATATCAGCCAATATTATAGTAAACAAACTGCAGAAATGTAATGTATTATAGCGGTTGGCCCATCATAGACAGAACCTTTTAATCGGAGCCTCAATGGAGATTAGTAGATCACTGTTGGTCTGGCTTCTAAGGTTCACGACAGTTAATTCTGCCAAGGAGAGACATGACTGGCAAGGATTTTGTCTTTTAGCCGTCACTGCAAGGAAAGTGCATTATACAATTGGCATTCAAATTAATTAAATCCATCAAATAGTTGGATAGCTCAAGTTCACTAGAGTGAGAACCACTGCTTATTAGCAGCTCTCCACTCTTACTCATAGTAAGGGGGGTTAAGCACGAGGAATCCTCTTCTATGATGTCAATATGCTGTAATATGGACATTATATAGCCCTTTTAGTATTGTTATACATTTGAAAGCGCCATTAATGCTATGTTGCTGTACATCAAGAGGGGCTTACAAATGCATAATATAAAAATACATTAAACAAGAAACTATTTACAGACTGGTACAGAGGAGTAGAGGACCCTGTCCGCAAGAGCTTACAATCTGCAAGGGAAGGGGAAGGAGAGAGTAGGCGAGGGTAAATGCTGCTAAGGTGGCTGTGTGGTGGCAGCATGCTCATTGCAGGTGGTAGGATTTCCTGAAGAGTTGGGTTTTTAGGTCTGGATGTTGGGGGAGAGTCTGATGTACTGGCTTAGTGAGTTCCAGAATAGGAGAGAGGCACATGAGAAATCTTGTGAGGAGAACAGAGGAGGTGGTCCTGTGAGGATCGGAGATTACGTGTGGGGATGTATCAAGAAAGCAGCTCAGGGATGTAAGGAGGTTGTGGACGGCCTTATATGTAGCTGTTAGAATTTTAAACTGAATTCGCTGGGCAATGGTGAGTCAATTAGTGTTGAGCATGAATATTCAAAAAGCTAATTTTTATCGCGAATATCGGCACTTAGAGGATTTGCGAATATTTAGAATATAGCGCTATATATTCAGAATGACGAATATTCATATATTTATTTTTTTAACAGTACACATAAGGTGATCATACCTCCCTTCTTCTAGCTTGTGGGCCAATGAGAAGGCTTTGTCACAGCTTAGCAACATCCCTAGCAACCAATAGAAAAGTTGCTTGCCCCTTACTATACAAGTAGCACGTATTGCGAAAAAATATGTGCATCATTAATTGCTGAAGATTCGCAAGTGCAAATATATTGGAGCACTCTATCTGCATATAAAGCTATTCTAATGTTCTGCCGTGTCAACCATTTTCTCCAGTCTCAGGAAACTTATACCAGCTTGAAAAATGTAGCATAAGTGACCCACGCCTGTGTTTTGCGCGCAAGACGCGAATATTACATTGCCGATTTTCGCAATCAAGAATATAATCTCGAATTCTCGAATATATGACAAATATTCTACAAAATATTTGCGAAATATTGCAAATTCGAATATTGTCCCTGCCCCTCATCACTAGAGTCAACTGTTTCTTTACTTTACATATCTGCTACTGTATATGTACAAGTGCTTCCCTTAAGACACAATGGCCTCAGGATACAATATTTTCAACATGCAATGGTCTTTTCAACCTATCCTAAGTTGAAACTAGACTCAACATACAATGCCTCAGACTCAGATCCAACCAATTAAGGCCACTTCTCTGGTACAATATCTGTATTAGTTGCTAGTTCGCAGCTATTCCTGACTGTTATACAGTATGTAAGGACTTGCTTTATCTGTCTTAGTTATCTGCTTATGTTTCTTAAATCTTCATTTTCTCTTATCTTGGATGACATTTTCAGCCTTTGGAGCCAATTACTCAAGTTACAATGGTTTCAACATGCAATGGTCGGCCTGGAACCAATTAATATTGTAACTTTGAAGGACCACTGTATATGCCTTTTAGCACCCTATTATTCTGTAAATCACTTATACACTTAGCCATTGTTTGAGCTTATTTATTCTGATATCCCAGAATACAGAATAAAACAATAAGGTATGAAATTTGAAGACCTTATAGTAAGGGCCGCTGCACTAAATACTTCATTCCCGATCATTGCCGCTCACTTCTGTATGGAGATGAATAATTACTTCTATGATCGTTCATCCTCATACAGTTTCACTGTTTGTCAGCAGAACATCCCTCCTGACACAAGGTGATGTGCTGCTGACAAATGAGTTTTTTTTTGTGCCACAATCGGATCCTCTGACAAATGAGTGTTTGCTTGCTCATTTGTTGCATGATCAGAGGCACATTCAAACAGGGCAATTGCTGGGAATAAGAGTTTACAGAAATATTTGTTCCCAATAATTGACTTGATCATCTGCCCATGTAAATGGGCCATAATTCTTTTTATTCTGCATAGATTTACATAAAGGGAATGTGTAATCAGAAAATGACCTATTGCTTAAATCACGTTTTTAAGTTTAACATATTTCTAAATAATTTTTGATGATGTTATTTTAAATTTTCCATTTCAATATCTATATTAAAATTTAAAAAAAAACATACATTTCTGCAGTTTTCACACTGGCCACTAAGCCTAATAGGCGTCACTTCTTGGTTTGTACAGATTACTTTACTGCAGTTATGATATCTGTAATGATATCACCTCTGTGTGTAGATAAGACAGGATCCACCATTCACAATAGGCGATTGTCAAATCTTATCTGTTTTTTCCTTGTACAATAACCTCCGCATACAGAGCATGACTAGAAAACTCTCCCACAGAAGTCAATGAGGTCCCCTCCAATCCAATCAATTCTATCTATGGTCCATGGAGCTGCCGTAAAGCAATTTTCTTAATGCTTTGTAAATGCTGTTAAGAACATTTCAAGCAGGATGGCAGCCCCCATAATCATGTTTAGGAAATAGAATAAAAAATTTGCAATCTATATACACTCACCTAAAGAATTATTAGGAACACCATACTAATATGGTGTTGGACTCCCTTTTGCCTTCAGAACTGCCTTAATTCTATGTGCCATTGATTCAACAAGGTGCTGATAGCATTCTTTAGAAATGTTGGCCCATATTGATAGGATAGCATCTTGCAGTTGATGGAGATTTGAGGGATGCACATCCAGGGCACGAAGCTCCTATTCCACCACATCCCAAAGATGCTCTATTGGGTTGAGATCTAGTGACTGTGGGGGCCATTTTAGTACAGTGAACTCATTGTCATGTTCAAGAAACCAATTTGAAATTATTCGAGCTTTGTGACATGGTGCATTATCCTGCTGTAAGTAGCCATCAGAGGATGGATACATGTTCTCATTCTGTTTACGCCAAATTCGGACTCTACCATTTGAATGTCTCAACAGAAATCGAGACTCATCAGACCAGGCAACATTTTTCCAGTCTTCAACAGTCCAATTTTGGTGAGCTCGTGCAAATTGTAGCCTCTTTTTCCTATTTGTAGTGGAGATGAGGGGTACCCGGTGGGGTCTTCTGCTGTTGTAGCCCATCCGCCTCAAGGTTGTGCGTGTTGTGGCTTCACAAATGCTTTGCTGCATACCTCGGTTGTAACGAGTGGTTATTTCAGTCAACGTTGCTCTTCTATCAGCTTGAATCAGTCGGCCCATTCTCCTCTGACCTCGAGCATCCATATAGCATTTTTGCCCACAGGACTGTCGCATACTGGATGTTTTTCCCTTTTCACACCATTCTTTGTAAACCCTAGAAATGGTTGTGCGTGAAAATCCCAGTAACTGAGCAGATTGTGAAATACTCAGACCGGCCCGTCTGGCACCAACAACCATGCCACGCTCAAAATTGCTTAAATCTTTCCCATTCTGACATTCAGTTTGGAGTTCAGGAGATTGTCTTGACCAGGTCCACACCCCTAAATGCATTGAAGCAACTGCCATGTGATTGGTTGACTAGATAATTGCATTAAAGAGAAATAGAACAGGTGTTCCTAATAATTTTTTAGGTGAGTGTATATAAAGAAGGTTGTATATATGTATGTATGTTCCGCGATCACTTAAAAACGCAACCATCCATTTCAACGAAACTTGGTATACACATCCCTTGCTACCTGGAAATAAATCTTGTGGGGGTCACAGCTCTCTAGGACGTACCGTTCCTGAGATATTCCCAAAAAATGACCTGCATTAGCCAATACAAGCCTGCAAGTCTTTCTTTTCATATCCCAACTGCCATACACATGGTCACATGTCCCTTATCAGCCAATAGAAGCTCACAGGCCCTTTGTCTCCACATACACACAGTTTTACTCCAGGTTTCCATAACAACCCAGCCATTTTTCTTCACTGCTGTAGGTCAGCTTTAGGCTAGGGCCACACGACGACATGTGTCGCGCGACAATAAGGTGCACGACACATAGGGCACAACTACACTGCTACATGTGTCACACAACATTGATGACGCATCAATGTCGCGCAACAATTTGTATAATGATAGTCTATGGTGTTGCACTGCGACATGTGACATGCTGCAACTGAAACGCAACAGTCGCAGAATAATCCAGTAGCAGTCGCAGCATGTCACATGTCGCAGTGGGACACCGTAGCCTATCATTATAAAAATTGTTGAGACAAAATGTTGCACGACACATGTTGTCATGTAGCCCTAGCATTAAAGTACAGGGCGCTGTGGAGGTCACTGTAAAAGGGGCTGACACTGTGGAGGTCACTGTTAAGGGGGCAGGGGCCACTATTAAAGGCGCACCTGCTGTAGAGGTCACTGTTAAGGCAGCGGGGTACTGTGGAGGTCACTGTTAAGGGGACGGGCCCCTGAGGAGGTCAATGTCAAGGGAGTGGGGTGCTGTGAAACTCACTGTTA
The DNA here is from genome assembly GCF_905171765.1 of Bufo bufo. Classification (NCBI taxonomy): domain Eukaryota; kingdom Metazoa; phylum Chordata; class Amphibia; order Anura; family Bufonidae; genus Bufo; species Bufo bufo. The sequence goes on from NC_053391.1 coordinate 56,135,469, forward strand.
ACAGGTGGGCTGCTGTGAAGGTCAAAGTTAAGTGGATGGGCTGCTGTGGAGGTCCCATTTTAAAGTGGTGGGGCACTGTGGGGGGGGTCAGTGTTAAGGGGTGGGAGACTGTGGAGTTCACTGTCAAAGGGGCTGGGTGCTGTAGAGGTCACTCACTCAACGACTCACACACAAACATTAAATTAAATAGTTGAAATATACCCGTGCAAAGCCGTGTCCTTCTGCTAGTAAGAAAATAAAAACAGATTAGATAGAAAAGATATGTGCTACTATCTGGTTTTAACTGGCAGATACAATTTTTGGTGACACATTTCCTTAAAGTCTTCCTTTGTCTTTAACCAACTTGAGCACCACCAAATGGCAAAAAAAGTGGTTAGTACCTCTTAGCCCTTTAGGTCGTGATCTGTGGGTGGCCAATTGCTGCAGAAATTTTGTTACAAGCATCTTGCAGATTTCAACCATTACATAATCCGTGAAGAGTAAAATCCACTTCAGAATCCATCTTTATATTCCCACAATGAGAATGCAGGTTTATTTATCAGGGTGTTATTGTGCTATAAATCTGCAGCATAGAAATGCACTCTATGGAGAGGGGAAATGCACACTACCTCCCTTTCGCAGCATGCCGTGGTCAGTCTAGGCATATTAGAGAACAAAATGCAAAAGGACTGGTACTACTAACACATTAGTAAAATCTTTACAAACAAAAAAAAAAAAAAAACAGCATTGGAGCATTGCATGCCATCTATGAAAATTATATATAGATAAACCGCACTCTTCACACATAATGTAGTGATGGTTTTATTTACACCATAGCACCAAACACGGCAACGCTTCGACTCAGCTTGAAAAAGACGTAATGGAGTTGAAACGTTGCTGTGTTTGGTGCTATGGTGTAAATAAATCATCACTGAATTATGTATGAAGAGTGCTACAATTCCATATTCTCTTCAAGAGACAGAATCTGACACTGTGTGCGCCTGAAAGTATTTTTGGGATATGCCAACGCTTGTGGGAACAAGGTAGTGGCACTGATTTCTTTGTATTGTCAGAATTATTGAGCATAAAAATATACATATTGTAAAGGCCTGTCTCAATATGTAAAAATTAACATTGGGGATCCATTTTGTCTAGTTTTAAAAGGTTAAGGTGAGGTAAAGCTCTCAAAGATTAATTGAGAAATTAGTGATCTGTGCAAAAGGGTTTACACAGTCTGTTTTTGTGAAAAGAAGGTTTCACAGGTATAATAAAATGCATTTACTCAGATAAGGGAATATGCTGAATTTTGATTTATTCCCAGTGAGTAAAAAGAATATAATTTAGTATTTATTGTAATGTTTATATTAATTAGAGATGGGACGGGGGATTCGTCAAATCCACGAATCCCTCGAATCATGCTGGATTCGTGGGATTCGTGGACTCGAATCCCGACGTAATTTACATGATACGAATCCAGTGGGAGGGACTGGGAGGAGGAGCTGGGGGCCTGTGCGTTCACTGTGCTCCGGCCCCTCCGCTCCAGTACAGTTATAAAATGTGTAATTCTGATTAATAATCATGCTGCCCCCTCTGTCTGTAGTATAACATTCAATGAATCTTACTCACATGGCTATTGATATCGTAAAGCAGGCCGGCCGGGCAGACGAGCGGCAGAGTGACTGACTGATGTAACATGCCTGCCCGGCCTACTTTATGAATGAAGCAGGCGGCGCAGGCAGGTGACGTCAGTCAGTCACTCTGCCACTCGTCTGCCCGGCCGGCCTGCATTACGATATCAGTAGCCCTGTGAGTAAGATTCATTGAATGTTATACTACAGACAGAGGGGGCAGCATGATTATTAATCAGAATTACACATTTTATAACTACTGGAGCGGCAATGGGGGGTCTGTGGGTGATACTGTTAAGGGGTAGGGGGTGGGTCTGTGGATGGCACTGTTATAGGATGTGGGGTCTGTGGATGGCACTGTTATGGGGTGGGGGGGTCTGTGGATGGCACTGTAATAGGATGGGGGGGTTTGTGGATGGCACTGTTATAGGATGGGGGGTCTGTGGATGGCACTGTTATAGGATGGGGGGTCTGTGGATGGCACTGTTATGGGATGGGGGGGTCTGTGGATGGCACTGTTATGGGGTGGGGTGGGTCTGTGGATGGCACTGTTTTGGGGTGGGGGGGTCTGTGGATGGCACTGTTATAGGATGGGGGGTCTGTGGATGGCACTGTTAAAGGATGGGGGATCTGTGGATGCCAGGGGGAGAGGTGAGAGGCACTATGATACTACTGGCACATTGGGGGAGGTACTATAATACTGGCACATTATGGGGGGAGATGGCACTATGATACTGGCACATTATGGGGGGAGGTGGCACTATGATACTGGCACATTGGGGGGGAGATGGCACTATGATATCGGCACATGGGGGGGAGGAGAGAGGCACTCCGCACTTGATACTGGCACATGATTAGGGGGGCATCTATGGGGACACTTACTGGCACATTATTGGGGGGCACTATGGGGGCATCTACTGAGGCCACAAAAAAGGGGTATTTTATATGGGGGGCTCTGTGTGGTACTAGTATTATCAGGGGTATTATCTGTTTCTGCAGTATAGTATTGGGGAGCACAGCAGAACAGTATTGGGGGTGTTAGGATGATTTGTCCAGAAGATGGGAGGATAATGGAAAAGCAGTAAACTAAGATTTTTTTTTGTCAAACTGCAGAGACGAAAAATGGCTGAAAAATGGTGGTCTGGTCTGAAGGTCTGAAAGGAGAAGATGAGGAAAGAGAACATCTATATCAAAGAGACGTCACTGGATGTAAGAGGTATGTGGCGCATTATTACCCTGTATGTTCTGTAGTGATAGGAGCAGGGGCGTAACGATCGCAGTCATATAGGGTGCGACCGTGATTGGGAGGTGGAGGTTCAGACAAACTGACGCGGTCTGACTTTGTTTCGTACACCATTCACACAATTATGTACAGGATTCGTAGGATTCGAGATTCGAAAGATTCGATATATTCGAGAACCTTTTCGGATTCGGATTCGAAAAAAATTGGATTCGTCCCACCTCTAATATTAATTCTCATATGAATGGATTTTAGGTTTTTATATATGTTCTAAAATTGGCTGTTTTATATAACTAGAAGTTTGATAAAGGGATATTCATTTAGTGTTAGAATTGACGTTGAAATTTCAATGTAGTTTCAGAGTGCTATGTCAAAGACTGGTGTGAAGTTAATTATCTGTTTCTCTGAAGTTCTCTGGAAGGGGGATTGTAAATACAGATGTCCATAAGCAAACAATGTCTTCATCAAGACAAAGGGCAAAGTATCACCTGAATCCTGTTTTATCACAATGAATAGGAAAGGTGTTTAGTCATGTCTAGGAGTTGTGTACCTACAAGTCATTGAGAATAGAGGTCTAATCCTGGATACACCTTTATATTTACATTCTAGTGTTCTAGAAGTTCTGTCTAAAATCCTAGTTAAATATTACCCCTTCTTCAAATTAAAAAGGAAAATATAGAAAATAGCTAATTGTCAAAACTTTTTACATAGAGCCCTAGTGCCATCTAGTGGTAGAGTAATAATTAAGACATGCATTACAAAATAGTTGGGGGAATTAACATTTGTGATGTCATTAGTTAATGATCAAACCAGACCAATCCCATTTTTGAATGGGATAAAAAGGTGGCATGAGCTGACAGAGCGGAGGCCATTTGATCCATCTGATACACCTACCTGAGCAAGTCATCAGACCTATCCGGTTAACTAGGACTACCTATACAGGGGGATTCACCCATTCCTTAAGAACACCATTCCATTCCTCAATCTTTTCATGGAGGACACAACCGTCCGGGAACAAATAGGACCAGACCAGTCTATAGTCCTGAATCTTGAAACTAATTTCTGCTAGCCGATACACTGGTAAACTTTCCTATATTTTATAGGAGAATGAAAATAATATATTTATATATATATATATAGCAAGAAAATTTAGACTAAAACCTTCAGAATCACAGGTGCATATCCATGAATCAAACATAATTACAAAAAACAAAATGGCTGCACACTGTTATATATACAAACAATAGAGCTAAGAAATGGGGGTCATTCTAGATAAAAGTGGTACAATACCGACTATAAATGAGTATAAATGAATAATGGAATCTCTGAGCAGAGTGTGTTTGTAGCTGGTTCCTACACTGCCCTGAATATTGTAGGCTTAAATAAGTCCAAAGTGAGGGAGTATCTTTAGTGATAGGGACCCATCTGCCGAAGCCACCTTTACGCCTGGCAGGTGGGCCCAACATGTATGTGCGCTAAGAGCTTCTATTATTCATTTATACTCATTTATAGTCGGTATAGTACCACTTTTATCTAGAATGACCCCCATTTCTTAGTTCTATTGTTTGTATATATATATATTCAATTAACCATATTTTGAGTGTAGAATCTGTTTTGGAATAAGGCTGGTTTGTAACTGCAGTCATTCTAACATTCTTCCATACCAGGGAGATTTCATATATCACTGTATAATCTCCAAAGAACTGATTTCAGTTCTAGTCATATATGGTTAAATATATATATATATATATATATATATATATATATACACACTCACCTAAAGAATTATTAGGAACACCTGTTCTAGTTCTCATTAATGCAATTATATAGTCAACCAATCACATGGCAGTTGCTTCAATGCATTTAGGGGGTGGTCCTGGTCAAGACAATCTCCTGAACTCCAAACTGAATGTCAGAATGGGAAAGAAAGGTGATTTAAGCAATTTTGAGCGTGGCATGGTTGTTGGTGCCAGACGGGCCGGTCTGAGTATTTCACAATCTGCTCAGTTACTGGGATTTTCACGCACAACCATTTCTAGGGTTTACAAAGAATGGTGTGAAAAGGGAAAAACATCCAGTATGCGGCAGTCCTGTGGGCAAAAATGCCTTGTGGATGCTAGAGGTCAGAGGAGAATGGGCCGACTGATTCAAGCTGATAGAAGAGCAACGTTGACTGAAATAACCACTCGTTACAACCGAGGTATGCAGCAAAGCATTTGTGAAGCCAGAACACGCACAACCTTGAGGCGGATGGGCTACAACAGCAGAAGACCCCACCGGGTTCCACTCATCTCCACTACAAATAGGAAAAAGAGGCTACAATTTGCACGAGCTCACCAAAATTGGACTGTTGAAGACTGGAAAAATGTTGCCTGGTCTGATGAGTCTCGATTTCTGTTGAGACATTCAAATGGTAGAGTCCGAATTTGGCGTAAACAGAATGAGAACATGTATCCATCCTCTGATGGCTACTTCCAGCAGGATAATGCACCATGTCACAAAGCTCGAATCATTTCAAATTGGTTTCTTGAACATGACAATGAGTTCACTGTACTAAAATGGCCCCCACAGTCACTAGATCTCAACCCAATAGAGCATCTTTGGGATGTGGTGGAACGGGAGCTTCGTGCCCTGGATGTGCATCCCTCAAATCTCCATCAACTGCAAGATGCTATCCTATCAATATGGGCCAACATTTCTAAAGAATGCTATCAGCACCTTGTTGAATCAATGCCACGTAGAATTAAGGCAGTTCTGAAGGCAAAAGGGGGTCCAACACCGTATTAGTATGGTGTTCCTAATAATTCTTTAGGTGAGTGTATATATATATATATATATATATATATATATATAATTTTTTATATATATATATATATATATATATATATATATGGCAATATGGTGAAAACTTGATATCATCTTAAATCTGAGACATCTGTCGGCTGAGAGAAATCAGTTATCAAAGTAATTTAAAATATATTGTAGGGTATTATCACAATAAGGAATTGTAAGGAATATATGTATATCCTATAGGTTATTTGGGCTTTCTTAAAAAGTTGCATATCATTGATTAATTTACATAATTTTATTGTCTCCGATTTTATATTTGATTAATTTGCACTGTATTATTATTATTTTTATTTTAATAAATATATATTTTGATATACCACTGCCTTCTTTTTGTCGTCAAACTTAGAGCAGATCAAGAGCTCTTATTGGCTTGGTCTTTATGATAATAAGTTAGAATCTCCTCCCTTACAGATTCTAATCTATTTACATAAAGAATATAGACTGTTAATCAGAGCAGTATAAATATTCTGACAGTTTTAGTATGGAAAATATGAGATACTAAATATGTTGCCAGAAAATTCTCATCCCGTACAATATATGAAACTGGTGTATTTTTAACAATCTTGTAGTGATTTACTTTTCAAAAATATAATATATGGAATGTTCTTTCATCTATTTTGCATTTCCGTTGGCTTTAATAACAGAAAAATACTGTGCTCATAATAGTTTTCATATGGAACTAAGTTTCAAAGATTGTACAAGAGCATTTTTGTTCTCTACAAGCAAAAAAAAAAGTAAAATTGAAGGAATAAAGGAAAAACAATCTTTCAGCGCTGCCTAGCTTTCTTCAGAAGAAGATTTTACAAATGAAGTTGGAAATACCATGAATATATAAAGAAAGGAACATTGTTCACTGTTTTTACTTAACGCAATAAAAGTAATTCAAAGTCATATCTTTTAACTTAGGATGTCTTAAAGAATTTGAACCGTAAGTCTACCTTTATAGGGGAACCACTCATGACTAGGGTTGAGCGAACCCGAATTGTAAAGTTCGGGTTCGTACCGAACTTTAGGATTTTTGGACCCCGGACCCAAACCGGAACATTTCAGTAAAAGTTTGGGTTCGGGTTCAGTGTTCGGCGATTTCTTAGCACTTTTTGAAAGGCTGCAGAACAGCCAATCAACAAGCGTTTAACTGTCTGACCTTAGAAGCCATCACAGCCATGCCTACTAATGGCATGGCTGTGATTGGCCGGTGCAGCATGTGACCCAGCTTCTATATAAGCTGGAGTCATGTAGCGCTGCACGTCACTCTGCTGTTACTAGTGTAGGGAGAGGATGCGGATGGTGATTTCAGGGAGAGAATAGGGGAGGATCTGTGATCAGAATTCAAATCTAACTCAGCGATCTACATATATTTAGTTGTGTGGGTGCAGTGCACAATCTTTTTACCCTGCCCTGAGCCCAGTGACAGAAAAAAATAACTTTTATCCATCTGTTAGTTAGGTGGGCGGCGGCAGCCATTTTATGCAAGCTCAGTGCACCAGCACTGCATCTGAGCTTTTGTGACATTCAAATCCAAGCTTAAAATACTGCACTAATAATCTGGTTTTAAAAAAATCACCCTTTTTTGGCAATATACAACATCTGGTGCATTTGTAGGATTAGTCAGTGTGCAATTTAAAGAGGACCTTTCACTACTGTAGAAACTAAAAACTAACTATATCAGTGGGCAGAGCGGCGCCCAGGGGTCCCCCTGCACTTACTAGTATGTCTGGGCGCCGCTCCGTTCACCCGGTATAGGCTCCGGTGTCTGCACTCCCTCTGATTGATTTCTTGTATGAGGCGTGTCCCTTGCTGCAGCCTGGCCAATCGCAGCGCACAGCTCATAGCCAGGCTATGAGGTCCGTAAGGACCGCGGTATGGAAAGGTTTAAACGGCTGACATCACAGCACAGATGTCAGCCGTTTATACCAGAGTTTCAGCAATGTGCTGACACTCTGGTATAACCACTGGCCACCAATGATTATTCAAGAGGAGGCGGGCGGGGGATCGCGATCCCACCTGCCGCACCGCCTGCCTCCCGCACCGCCTGCAACCCCCCCTGCACCTCCCGCCGGCATAAAATCATTCAGGGGTGCAGTGGGGGTGAAAAATATATTTTTTCTGCACACTAAAGTTTCTGATCCCCGCGGTCAGGGACCGCGGGGATCTGAAACTACAGAAAGCGCAGCAAACCGCAGGTCTGAATTGACCTGCGTTTTGCTGCGATCGCCGACATGGGGGGGTCACAGGACCCCCCGGCGCATATAGCCAAGGTGCCTGCTCAATGATTTGAGCAGGCATCGGGTTCCGATCACCGCCCGCCGATGTGTCTTTAAGTACAAGGACAACATGACGTACCGGTACGTCATGTGTCCTGAAGAGGTTAAAACTATCCGTCTCCACCAGACGGAATGACAGCATTTCAAAGGCCAGTAATTTAGAAATGCTGGCATTTAGGGCTAGGGATCGCGGGTGGGTAGGGGGGTACTTCCTCTTCCTCTCCAGCGTTTGGGATATGGAGAGCTGAACGCTTCTGTGGGACATTGTGGAGATGCTTGGTGACCCAGGTGTTGGTGTTGCTGGCAGATCCTCTGTTTGCGGGGTGGCAGGTGGCACTCTCACTCCAGAGGTGGATGAAGAGGCCGCGACTGCAGCAGAAGAGGAAGCAGGAGGAACCAGAGACCTTTCTTGTTTTTTGAGGTGTCTACTCCACTGCAGCTCGTGCTTTGCACTTAAATGCCTGGTCATGCAGGTTGTTCTCAGGTTGAGAACGTTTATGCCTCGCTTCAGGCTCTGATTGCACAGCGTGCAAACCACTCGTGTCTTGTCGTCAGCACATTGTCTGCAGAACTGCCACGCCAGGGAACTCCTTGGAGCTGGCTTTGGTGTGCTCGGTCCCTTGCTGCGGTGGGCAGTAGGAGGCGTACTGTCTAGAGGACATACGCTCCACTGTAGCACCCAGCTCCCTCTTCTGCTGTGCTGGTGGCTCTGTGCGACCACCGCCTCTACCTCTGAACTACATAGGTCACTCGCATGACCTTGATTCCATGTGGGGTCGAGGACCTCATCGTCCTCCACATCATCTTCCACCCAGTCTTTACCCCTGCCTTCCTTGTCGGTCTGCACACTTTCAAAAGCCTCAGCAGTTGGCTCCTGAGTTTCGTCATTATCAGAGACGTGCTGCGATGGTCCTCCCATGTACTCATCTTGAAAGATAAGTGGTTGGGCATCGGTGCACTAAATTTCTTCCACTTCTGGGGCAGGGCTAGGTGGATGGTCTTGGGAAACCCTGCTAACAGAGTAATCAAAAAGCAGAAGAGACTGCTGCATGACTTGGGGCTCAGACTGCTTGGCTGATTTGCAAGGGGGTGAGGTGAAAGACTGATGGACATCAGCTGCAGGTGCCAACTGTGGTCTTTCAGCAGGAGACTGGGTGGGAGCCAATGTGAAGGGACTGGATCCACTGTCAGCAACCCAATCTACTATCGCCTGTACTTGTTCAGGCCTCACCATTCGTAGAGCAGCATTAGGCCCGACCAAATACCGCTGCAGGTTTTGTCGCCTATTCGTACCTGAGGAAGGGGTTTCACTTGTGCATGTAGCTGGCACAGATCGATTACGTCCTCTCCCTGCAAAAGGATCTCCACCAGCAGCACCACGACCTGGGCCACGTCCCTTATTTGACGCTCCTCATGTTTTTTGAATTTAATAGTAGAATAGAACGACAGTATGTAAAGGGTGTATCTCACACAATCTGAACCAGTGTAGGCCTAAATTAAATATTTCTTTGCACAAAATGGCTGTATTTCAAATGGCTGTATTTCAAATCCCTGATTCAAACCCCTGTATGTAGAGAAGGTATCTCACAGGGTCTGAACCAGTGTAGGCCTGAAGTAAATATATCTTTGCACAAAATGGCTGTATTTCAAATGGCTGTATTTCAAATCCCTGATTCAAACCCCTGTATGTAGAGGGGGTATCTCACATGGTCTGAACCAATGTAGGCCTGAAGTAAATATTTATTTGCCCAAAATGGCTGTATTTCAAATGGCTGCATTTTAAATGCCTGATTCAAACCCCTGTATGTAGAGGGGGTATTTCACATGGTCTGAAACTGTGTAGGCCTGAAGTAAATTTATCTTTGCACAAAATGTCTGTATTTCAAATGTCTGTATTTCAAATCCCTGATACAAACCCCTGTATGTAGAGGGGGTATCTCACACGGTCTGAATCAGTGTAGGCCTGAAGTAAATTTATCTTTGCCCTAAATGGCTGTATTTCAAATGGCTGTATTTCGAATGCCTGATTCAAACCCCTGTATGTAGAGGGGGTATCTCACAGGGCCTGAACCAGTGCAGGCCTGAAGTAAATATATCTTTGCACAAAATGGCCGTATTTCAAATGCCTGATTCAAACCCCTGTATGTAGAGCGGGTATCTCACACAGTCTGAACCAGTGTAGGCCTGAATTAAATATTTCTTTGCCCTAAATGGGTGTATTTCAAATGCTTGTTTCAGACCCCTGTATGTAGAGGGGGTATCTCACAGAGCCTGAACCAGTGTAGGCCTGAATTAAATATTTCTTTGCACAAAATGGCTGTATTTCCAATGGCTGTATTTCAAATCCCTGAATCAAACCCCTGTATCTAGAGGGAGTATCTCACAGGGCCTGAACCAGTGTAGGCCTGAAGTAAATATATATTTGCACAAAATGGCTGTATTTCAAATGGCTGCCTTTCAAATTCCTGAATCAAACCCCTGTATGTAGAGGTAGTATCTCACAGGGCCTGAACCAGTGTAGGCCTGAAGTAAATATTTCTTTGCCCAAAAGGGCTGTATTTCAAATGGCTGTATTTCAAATCCCTGAATCAAACCCCTGTATCTAGAGGGAGTATCTCACAGGGCCTGAACCAGTGTAGGCCTGAAGTAAATATATCTTTGCACAAAATGGCTGTATTTCAAATCCCTGAATCAAACCCCTGTATGTAGAGGGAGTATCTCACAGAGCCTGAACCAGTGTAGGCCTGAAGTAAATATATCTTTGCACAAAATGGCTGTATTTCAAATGGCTATATTTAAAATCCCTGAATCAAACCCCTTTATGTAGAGGGAGTATCTCACAGGGACTGAACCAGTGTAGGCCTGAAGTAAATATATCTTTGCACAAAATGGCTGTATTTCAAATGACTGTATTTCAAATCCCTGAATCAAACCCCTGTATGTAGAGGGAGTATCTCACATGGTCTGAACCAGTGTAGGCCTGAAGTAAATATATCTTTGCACAAAATGGCTGTATTTCAAATGGCTAATATTTCAAATCCCTGATTTAAACCCCTGTATGTAGAGGGGGTATCTCACACGGCCTGAACCAGTGTAGGCCTGAATTCAATATTGGTGCACCAAATGGCGGTATTTAAAATCTCTGAATGTAACCCAAATTTATTAAGGTGGTATCTCACAATGACATCTGCATCATAGGCTACCAACTAAATTTTTTGTGCCCAAACGAGTGTTTGTTTAACAACTGAATTTGACAGCAGTATATAAGACTGTAATTTCACACGTGCTGATGCTGCAAGGCCTGTTAATAGTGTGTTTTGGCAAAAAAGTGTGTTTTTCAAACCCCAGAAAATGATGGGTGTATTTCTACCTTAAATTGCACACTGACTAATCCAAATGTTGTAGATTGTCAAAAAAGTCTTTTTTTGGTAACAGAATATGAAAGCTGTATATATTAAACTTGAATTTAAAACTTGCAGATCTGGAAAATACAGTTTTTAAAAAAAAAAATAGTGTGTTTTTAAAACCCCAGAAAATTATAGGTGTATTTCTACCTTAAATTGCACACTGACTAATCCAGATGTTGTAGTTTGCCCAAAAAAATGGTGATTTGCAATGTCCCAAAAGCTCAGATGAAGTGCTGGTGCTCTGAGCATGCATAAAATGGCCGCCGTCGCCTCCACCCACCTAACTAACAGAATTATAAAAGTTTATTTTTTTTTGGTCAATGGCCTCAGGGCAGGGTAAAACGATTGTGTCCTGCACCCATACAACTATTTCTAGGTAGATCACTGAGTTAGATTCTCTCCTATTCTCTCCCTGAAATCACAAGTCCAGCAGCATCCTCTCCCTACACTTGTAACAGCAGAGTGACGTGCAGCGCTACGTGACTCAAGCTTATATAGACCCTGGGTCACATGCTGCTCTGGCCAATCACAGCCATACCATTAGTAGGCATGTCTGTGATGGCCTCTTGGGGCAAGTAGTATGACGCTTGTTGATTGGCTGCTGTGCAGCCTTTCAAAAAGCGCCAAGAAAGCGCCGAACACCTAACCCAAACTTTTACGGAAATGTTCGGTTTCGGGTCCGGGGTCCAAAAAATCTAAAGTTCGGTACGAACCCGAACTTTACAGTTTGGGTTCGCTCAACCCTATTCATGAGCTTCGGAAGATCATAGATAAGCAATTCACATGAGCCATCAGTTGATGGGATTCAATGTAAACACAGAACGCTTTGCTCTGCAAATAAACATATTAGACCATTAAATTAAGAAAGTGGGTAAAAATGTTTAATAAAGACCAATTGTAAAAATATTTTTTCCCCCCAAAATTAAGTAGAATTAAATAATAAAAAAAATCTTCCAGAAGTGTCCATAGCCTTTAAGCCAGATGCTTATTTGATAAGAACTGACTTATAATTAGTGTTTACGGGCTGTCAGGAGTTCTTAAATAAGAGCTACAGAATGATTTCTCAGAGCTGCTGTCTGATAGGACAGACCATTGCTGAGAAAGCAAACAGACAAAAAGCAAGGTGTAAACCAGATAACTTGAGCAATTTACACCTGAAATATACTCCAGTACAGGTGGCCCAAAATGCTCCACAATTATTAAGAAGCATGTGCATCTCATGCTAGCGTAGAACAAATTAAGATCGATATACACAATGCTAGTCTTAATAAATCCCCACCTGTGCCTTTATAGTAGAGGATTTAAGCCTAGACACCACAGCCATCAAATTTTAGTCGAATGAGAAGACCACCAAGGTAGCAACATGACCATGATGGACATCTATGGCTACATAGCAAAATCAAAAATTACCATAGTTGTTTTTCTGTGACCTTCTCAAAGCTGCTAGTTTTTTTTTTATCATAAAAAACTATTAGGGCTGTTTTACACGAGCGAGTCCATTGCGGGAATCACGCTCCGTGTGTGAGTGTGATCCTCCGCTCTGGACTTGCAGGAGCGCACGGCATTATCATGATTTATAATGCTATGTGTCTCTGCATGACCTTATTTTTACAGAATTATACTGACAGCTTTATGTCACTATGATTCTGTGGAAAAAGGCCATGCAGAGACACATAGCATTATAAATCATGATAATGCCGTGCGCTCCTGCAAGTCCAGAGCGGAGGATCACACTCACATACAGAGCATGATTCCCGCAATGGACTCGCTCGTGTGAAACAGCCGTTACAGTTGTATTGCAGAAGTCCTACAATTTTTGATTGGGTCCTAAATCAGTTTTTAGGTTATTCGGGAGAGAAAAGAGATCAGACTGGAGATAGAAGGCAAAAGGTGCAAAATTTGTAATAAAATCCTAATGCAAAAAATGCTGTTCAGTCCAAAATACACAAAGTTGCCCATAACCTTTGCCTGAGTTATCATAGTACAGTATACAAAAGAAATAGTTAAAAGTGAAATCTCGATATCTCTATCTGCTATGACATAGAGGTAACCACTAACCACCAACCACCATCAACTCTTAGCCATTGTACATTCTCTTCATTGTGGGCCCTTTTGATTAAATGGGTTGAAAATCAATACGAGCAAAAAGTACAACACACTCTAAAAAATTGGTGCTGCTCTTACATCCTATGCTTCCAGGTTCCTCTATTGTTTGCTTCTACGCTGAAGATGTTTAATACATTTAATCTCATCCATTTAGCAAATTTAATCTCAAAAGTACTAAATGATAGAGACCAATAATAACATGCCAGGCAGCCAAATAAACCTTCACATGATGTCCTTAACAATACAAGTAACGAAATGATGGCGATGGCGGACTACTGTCTGCCAAAAAAGGTCATGTTGCAATTTTTTGTCCATTGTCGAACAGAAGTCATGGCATGATCGTCTAATTACAGCTGATCTCTGTGCCCTTTGCCCAAGTGCAGAACCCATTTTTTTATTACTAAAGGGCATCTGTCAACAGTGGCATGTGCGCTTGGCAACTGAAGGCATCTGTGTTGGTTCCATGTTCATATGTGCCCACATTGCTAAGCAAAATAAAGATTTAATATATGCAAATAAGCAATGTTTAGAGGGTCTGCTCTCTGCAACTGCTTCACCCTCTACAGTTTGATTAACAGGGCCAAGCAGATAAAATGGCAGGCGTAGAGAGAGCTGAGCCTCTAGGTGTAACTGCAACACCCCCGTTGCTCCTATAGACTTCAGCTGCCAAGCACACATTTCGTACCTACAAATTGCAACACCTGTAGGTTAGGAACAGATAAGGACAGTTCGGAAAGTTTATCAAACTGGTGTAAAGTAGAACTGGCTTAGTTGCCCATCGCAACCAATCAGATTACACCTTTCATATTTCACAGCTCCTTTGGAAAATCAAAGGTGGAATCTAATTGGTTTCTATGAGCAACTAAGCCAGTTCTACGTTACACCAGTTTGATAAATCTACCCCCGTGAGTCCTAAACTAGAACCCATCGTTCTTTCCCTACCTACTTGCAGTATGAGCCTTAAATAGCAGAACCGCAACTAGACGACTCTACCTAAAGTGCAGATACGGACAAACACAAACAAAGATAATAGAAGCGTTGTATGGAAATGGGTCAGAATCAGATGGGCAACAAGGTACCAAAAGAAATAGACAAAGGATGGTCAAGAGGCAAACCAGGGTCAGAAGCATGAGATATCAAACGACAATCAGGAAAAGGAACCAAGAACAAGCTAATGAGCCAATAAGGGATTTAAAAAGAGAGCCAGATCCCCGGGCCAAAACTTGATTGGTCCAGTGACCTGACTCCCCATAGGTCTACCACACAACCAAAAAGTAATAGAACAGATGGGCTTTCATTCAGCCCACTACCCATCTCCACCAGCGCATGCGCACCGCAAGAAAAAGCAGAGCATTGCGCCCTGTAAATAAGGACACGGCCATGTTACTGGGGGACGTGGCTCAGCAGTGCATCTCACCCAGACCGGCCGTGCAGGATCTGAGGCACACACCACTGGAGCTCGGACAGGTAAGGTTCTTATACAGATGTCCTTTAAAGATGTGCCTGATCTGCCAGTTTAGTTTGACATGTTGCTGGTGACATTGTTTGTATGACTGATGCAATATGATTGATCAGACCAAGTTGTATGCAACACTCATTACGTCCAGAGACACCTATCAAAATATTGCTTAATAGCAACAGTAAATAATTGCAGGTGCAATCCAGACACAGCAGACACTGACCAACCAAAAATTGGCATACTGCTTCTAAAAGTCATTAAAAGGATACATCTTTATTATTAGACATATAAAAGCAACATATTAAAGGTATTTACATCCAAGACCACAAGGACATGCACAGCCATAGTCATGTACAAGAAGATAAGACAAGTTTTAAGGGGTACAAATAAAAAAATCAAACCACAATGTGGTGTACCCCAATTATCACACAATATACACCAATACCTTGATGCCTGGTAGATGGGCCAACACACATTTGATCAAAAATGTGCGCAAAGAGCTTCTATTTTTCTTGTATAGTAGGTATAGTACCACTTTAATCCAGAATAATCCCTAATCCCTAGTTCTGTTGTTTGCATGTGTAATGGTTTGATACCATAGGTATTTTGTTTGCTGTCTGCATGCTAGCTTTATGGATGTGCACCTATGACTTTGGATGTGCTAGTCTAAATTTTCTTGTAGGATGACTTGTGTGAGAACAGTCAGCTTTGGACTGCCATGAGCAGGAGATTCAAGTGTAGGGGGGACTCCATGCAAAGCTGTCTTGTTGTTGTTGGTGGCACTTGTAGCCAAGATGATGGCAGCAAGGGTGATGTAGCGCATTTTGAAAAAGTTCCATGCCTTGTAATAGGTGCTGGCCATGTCCAGGAGACTGTACTTCCATTTCAGCCATTTTTATGTGGCAAGGATATTTCGCCTGGACTTGTAGCAACATAACGGTCTGCCAATGCATCACATAATCCATGACATTTCAATTCAATGGATTTCCACCTTGCATAAGTTGGAGTGTCTGTATGAGCAGCGTAAAGTGGGGAATGATTTCATCAGGCTCTTGAGTACCCCAGCAGGGAGCATGTGTTGTTTTGAGTTCAGAAAGTGCCAGCTCATCAGAGATGTGTTTTACGTACTCAGGCCCTTTTGAGGTCACCAGATTTATCATTAGGGACAACTGAAGCATAAATAATGTCATCCCCCTAATATTTATATTAGAGAAAATGATCACGCTAATGTAGGGGCGTACATAGAAATCACTGGGCCCCATAGCAAGAATCTGAATTGGGCCCCTAACCCCTGGCCCATCCCATCTCCTCCCCTGCCACACCCCTATTTGCCAATAAATGTATACATATGTTCGTACGTATTTATACTGACCCAGAGAATGAAGGGCACAGGTCAGTTTTGCAGCAAAGGGAATGCCGTAGGAACAAAACCCTGTGGTATCTGAATCTATGGGACTACTGTGGATATTCCATAAAAGTTTTATCTGCAGTCCTATGTAACATTGCAAATAACACAGTGATAACTCTGAGTACAGATAATGTAGTAGAGGTCACCTGTAGTCCTATGTAACACCACAAATAACACAGTGATAGCTCTCTGAATACAGATAACACAGTGGTGGCTCTCTGATTGCCGAAAATGTAGTAGTGTTACCAGCAGTCCTATGTAAAACCACAGATAACACTAGTGCTGATAATGTGGTAGTGTTACCTGCAGTCCTATGTAAAAACCACAGAAAGCACTAGTGCTGATGTGGTAGTGTTACTTGCAGTCCTATGTAAAACCACAGATAACACTAGTGTAGATCATGTAGTAGTGTTACCTGTGTCCTTAGTGTGCCTTTCTGTGTCTCTCCAACGGACTCCATGTTGGCGTATCTGCCTCCTCTTCCTTCTTCTTTCTCTTGCCCCGCACAGAACGTCGTGATGCAGCTGCGTCAAGACATAGGAGCACTGTGGGCAAGGTGATGGTGACACAAACACAGACACAGGGACAGACACACACACATACATACAATAAATATGATCACATCACACATCACTGCTCCTGCCTGTCTGCTTTGGTAAAGCCAGGCATAGATGGGCTATGTCAGGTTTTAGCTGAGTGGGCACAGGACAGTAGACACAGGGCGCGATATGTATGCGAGCACAGCTGAACGAGTGCAGGGCAGGAGCCCGCATACACATCGTTCCTCCTGCCTGTGTCCACTGTGCTAAAGCCGGATGTAGGCCATCCCCCACATCTTAACCCCTTTGCTACCAGCGCCATTTTGTCATCACTTCTCTTACCTCACCAAATGGTTGCAGTACGCCACTGCCCAAATCGCTTTAACTCCTTGCTGCTGATGCTGAGTGTGCACATAGCCACCAATCATATCCCCCCCCCCCCACAGGTGACTGATGTGTTGGGGGGTGTGGAATATGATTGGTGGCTATGTGCACTGTCAGCATCAGCAGCTAGGAGTTAAAGCGGTTTGGGCAGTGGCATACTGCAACCATTTAGTGAGGTAAGAGAATTGATGACAAAATGGCGCCCAAAATGCCCGGGGGGGGGGGAGTAGGAGAGCACACTGTCCACTATGAGCCCCCCAAACCCTTAATGCCCCCCAAAATGCTCAGGATAGTGTGCTTTCCTTCTACTCCTCTCCCCTCTGACATTTTGGGGAGCATTAGGGGTTGGGGGGCTCATATAGGACTCGGGGGGGGGGGCTCATAGAGGACAGTGTGTTTCCTCCTACTCCTCCCCCCCCTGGACTTTTTGGAGTAATGGGGGCATCAGGTGTTGGGAGGCTCATAGAGGACTCGGGGGGGGGGGGGGGGGGGGGGGAGACTCAGAACAGTGTGCTTGTCTCCTACTCCTCCCCCCTGGGCATTTTGGGGTAATGGGGGCATTAGGGGGGCTCATAGAGAATTCAGGGGGGGAGGCTCATACAGGACAGAGTAGGAGGAAAGCAGACTGTCCTCTATGGCCCCCCTCTCCCTCCCTATGAGTTCTCTTGCTGCCTGGCAATGCTGCAGCCTGCATTAATCTATCTATCTATCTATCTATCTATCTATCCCTGGACCCTTCCCATTCCCAATATAACAAACAACCGGCACCAACCGTTTCCGGTCAGGAGCGGGCAGGCAGTCCTTCAGTCTGGGGTTGGGATCGATGCAGTGTGCACATTGTGCAGCCTACTTCACTCGAATCGCTCAGGTCAGAGAATGAATGTGTAAGTATGACCGGCGCCCGCCCCTGCTGCCCGCAAACACTGGCCAATCAGCAGCTGTCTCTTTGTGCTGCTGACCTGCGCTGATTGGCCAGTGTGAAAAGTAGAACACACCTGCAGGCTGGCCGGGAGAATCAAGTTCAAGCAATGAGGCAGCAGGTTAATACGAGGGAGGGGGGGTGCCGATCAAAGGCAAGTGCCGCAGGCCCGCGCTGCGCCTGTGCCGCCCACAGTGTGTGTTTGTTTGTACTAGTACTGGCTAAAATAAATGGAGGGGGCGGGCCTTCCGTGCGCTCTGGGCCCCCCTGCGCTCTGGGCCCCGTAGCAACGGCGTGGTCTGCCTATATTGGCGGTACACCACTGCGCTGATACAACAAGGTATGGTGGAAGAAGAACAGCTTCTAAACCTTCTGGCCGCCCTGTAGATGTTGGGGATGCTCATGGGCAAAGTCTCATGGAGGAGGAACTGGAGGAGGAGGAGGAGCTACCACTGGAGGTGTATGAGCAGGTTTAGAAAGAGTTCTTGGTGCAAGAGGACTAGAATTATGATGATGACAAAGACACTGGCCATGATTAACAATTATTATAGTGGGAGGGGTAGAGAACTGGGTCCTCAAGCATGCTAGAAAGCATGGCAAGCTGTATGCTTGCCTTCTTACTTAATGATAGACATACGCTTACCATCAAGCATCTGATGATTGCCATGCTTTAGTCCCTCACTATCAATGCAAAATGGAGTGTTTCCTGTTGCTGAACAGGAGGCCAAATTGCTGTATTACCAGAATACACTTTGTACATAGCTTGCCGCAGCTTTCTGCGAGCAGACACTTGCCACCCGCATGTCTGACCAGAAGGCACCTATCTCACCTTCTCTGCTACCAGCAGCGGCAGCAGCCAGTTAAGTCTCATGTACATGATAGTTTTTTATTTTATTTTTTTAGGTGCAACGCCAGACGCAAATCAGCAAACAGAGACGTACTGCTTGAACAAACAGGGTCAGTCCTACCAGGACCCCAACCTTTCTCCGGCACATACCCCGTTCCCTTACTCCAAGGACTTTTAGGCTGGCAGATTGGAACAGTGGCTGGAACTGGCCCAGTTATCTCTCTCTGTCCAGCCAGTAGTGTCATCTCAGAGAGAGTTTTTTGCGATCACACCCAAACGGACAAATTTGTCATCCAAAAGTGTACAGAACATCACTTTTATCAAAATGAATGAGACATGAATCAATCTGTTAGTATTTTTACACACCTGCAGCTGTGGCTGATAAATAGATCTGCCATTGCTGATTGTGGCTATGTACTGCTGGCCAGATCATACCACTGCCATCATATTCCATACTGTATGGCCAATTCTGCTTTTGCTGCTCCTGCAGTTTCTAATTCCCCTGCTGCTAAAACCATTACCCCTACTGTACATAGCTGCCACTACTACTACTACTACTCCTGCATATCCGCACACACATCTGCTGCCTTGTCTATTCCATACTGGGCTGCTACTACTATTGCTGCCTCTATTACCCAGACACACTTTATCCTTTTGATATCCACACTGTATGCCTGCTGCTCCTAAATAAAAGGGATAATTTTCAGGCTTATGCAGAACAAACTACTGTTTCTTCTGACATTAACACATATGTATATAAACAGAAGCAGGCATATCCCCCCTTTAACCCCTTCAAGACAAAGCCAGTTTTCGCCAAAAGGACCAAGCCACATTTTGCAAATCTGACATGCTTCACTTTATGTGGTAATAACTCTGGAACGCTTTTACTTATATAAGCAATTCTGAGATTGTTTTCTCGTGACATATTGTAATTCATGTTAGTAGTCAATATGTTTCACCTTTTTTTTTTTATTCCAAATTTACAGAAAATTTGGAAAAATTCACCAGTTTTGAAATTTGAATGATTTAAAGCAGATTGTGATACCTCATAAAATAGTTGTTACTGTACATTTCCGGTATGTCTACTTCATGTTGGCATCATTTTGTAAATGTAATTAAATTTTTTTAGGATGTTAGAAGGCTTAGAATTTTAGAAGATATTCTTAAAATTTTTAAGAAAATTTCCAAAACCCACTTTTTAAGGACCAGTTCAGATCTGAAGTCAGTTTCTGGGGCTTATACAGGGAGTGCAGAATTATTAGGCAAGTTGCATTTTTGAGGATTAATTTTATTATTGAACAACAACCATGTTCTCAATGAACCCAAAAAACTCATTAATATCAAAGCTGAATATTTTTGGAAGTAGTTTTTAGTTTGTTTTTAGTTTTAGCTATTTTAGGGGGATATCTGTGTGTGCAGGTGACTATTACTGTGCATAATTATTAGGCAACTTAACAAAAAACAAATATATACCCATTTCAATTATTTATTTTTACCAGTGAAACCAATATAACATCTCAACATTCACAAATATACATTTCTGACATTCAAAAACAAAACAAAAACAAATCAGTGACCAATATAGCCACCTTTCTTTGCAAGGACACTCAAAAGCCTGCCATCCATGGATTCTGTCAGTGTTTTGATCTGTTCACCATCAACATTGCGTGCAGCAGCAACCACAGCCTCCCAGACACTGTTCAGAGAGGTGTACTGTTTTCCCTCCTTGTAAATCTCACATTTGATGATGGACCACAGGTTCTCAATGGGGTTCAGATCAGGTGAACAAGGAGGCCATGTCATTAGATTTTCTTCTTTTATACCCTTTCTTGCCAGCCACGCTGTGGAGTACTTGGATGCGTGTGATGGAGCATTGTCCTGCATGAAAATCATGTTTTTCTTGAAGGATGCAGACTTCTTCCTGTACCACTGCTTGAAGAAGGTGTCTTCCAGAAACTGGCAGTAGGACTGGGAGTTGAGCTTGACTCCATCCTCAACCCGAAAAGGCCCCACAAGCTCATCTTTGATGATACCAGCCCAAACCAGTACTCCACCTCCACCTTGCTGGCGTCTGAGTCGGACTGGAGCTCTCTGCCCTTTACCAATCCAGCCATGGGCCCATCCATCTGGCCCATCAAGACTCACTCTCATTTCATCAGTCCATAAAACCTTAGAAAAATCAGTCTTGAGATATTTCTTGGCCCAGTCTTGACGTTTCAGCTTGTGTGTCTTGTTCAGTGGTGGTCGTCTTTCAGCCTTTCTTACCTTGGCCATGTCTCTGAGTATTGCACACCTTGTGCTTTTGGGCACTCCAGTGATGTTGCATCTCTGAAATATGGCCAAACTGATGGCAAGTGGCATCTTGGCAGCTGCACGCTTGACTTTTCTCAGTTCATGGGCAGTTATTTTGCGCCTTGGTTTTTCCACACGCTTCTTGCGACCCTGTTGACTATTTTGAATGAAACGTTTGATTGTTCGATGATCACGCTTCAGAAGCTTTGCAATTTTAAGAGTGCTGCATCCCTCTGCAAGATATCTCACTATTTTTGACTTTTCTGAGCCTGTCAAGTCCTTCTTTTGACCCATTTTGCCAAAGGAAAGGAAGTTGCCTAATAATTATGCACACCTAATATAGGGTGTTGATGTCATTAGACCACACCCCTTCTCATTACAGAGATGCACATCACCTAATATGCTTACTTGGTAGTAGGCTTTCGAGCCTATACAGCTTGGAGTAAGACAACATGCATAAAGAGGATGATGTGGTCAAAATACTCATTTGCCTAATAATTCTGCACGCAGTGTATAGTTGACACTGTGACGAGGGTACCCCATCGTAAAATTCTGGATCCTGGGATAACATTAGCCAGACATTTTGACTACAATCACAGCAGGGAACCAGAGAGAGCTGGGAAAGCAACCTATTTAACCGTTGAGGGACTCAAAGGTAGTCATTTTTTTAATATCTCTGGTCGTAGGCATATTCTGCACTGGCTAAGGCCGGATTCAACCTTCGTGGACCAGTGCGATCACGGAGATATCAAACAGTATGTTCTTGTGCTCTTGGAACCTTGGAAGGCTGGAGAACCAGAAGCCCCAGCAGAGTCAAGTTTGGTTAGACTTGTAAAATCATAAGGGTCATTAATACCTAAATGTCATAGCTGTATTTTGTGGTTCCACAGAACCATGGGCTCAGCCCATTCTGGAGTGACCGCTCACCACGACACTTTTACAGGAAAACCTGGGAGGACACACCTTTCAGTGCACCATGTGGACACACATTCTCCCACCAAGCAATCTGCTGTGTCTATTTAGAGGTTCAGGCAGACATCAGGAAGGAAATTGAAGAGATGTTGCAGTTAGGGGTCATTCAGAAATCCCACAGCGCTTGGGCCTCACCGGTGGTTCTGGTCCCTAAGAAAGATTGGACAACCAGATTCTGTGTGGATTATCGGAAACTGAATGCCATCACAACCTCTGATTAGAGTTGAGCGAACACCTGGATGTTCGGGTTCGAGAAGTTCGGCCGAACTTCCCGTAAATGTTCGGGTTCGGGATCCGAACCCGAACCGAACTTCGTCCCGAACCCGAACCCCATTGAAGTCAATGGGGACCCGAACTTTTGGGCACTAAAAAGGCTGTAAAACAGCCCAGGAAAGAGCTAGAGGGCTGCAAAAGGCAGCAACATGTAGGTTGCAAACAAATGTGGATAGGGAAATGAATTAAATTAAAATAAAAAAAATAAAAATGAACCAATATCAATTGGACAGAGGTCCCATAGCAGAGAATCTGGCTTCACGTCAGCAGAGAATCAGTCTCTTCATGCCATAGCAAAGAATCTGGCTTCATGTCAGCAGAGAATCAGTCTCTTCATGCCATAGCAGAGAATCTGGCTTCATGTCAGCGCAGAATCTGTCTTCATGTCATATCAGAGAATCAGGCTTCACGTCACCCACCACTGGAACAGGCCACTGTCACACATTTAGGCCCAGGCACCCAGACAGAGGAGAGCGGTCCCGTAACAGAGAATCTGGCCTTATGTCAGCGCAGAATCTGTATTCATGTCATAGCAGAGAATCAGGCTTCACGTCACCCACCACTGGAACAGGCCACTGTCCCACATTTAGGCCCAGGCACCCAGGCAGAGGAGAGAGGTCC